>NW_027620888.1:15000-45000 GCF_964198595.1 Lampetra fluviatilis
ACTGGGTGAGTGAGTGAGTTACTGAGTGACGTGGTGAGTGACTGGGTGAGTGACTGGGTGAGTGACTGGGTGAGTGACTTGGTGAGTGACTGGGTGAGTGACGTGGTGAGTGACTGGGTGAGTGACTTGGTGAGTGGTGAGTGACTGACAGAGTGACTGAGTGAGTGACGTGGTGAGTGGTGAGTGACTGGATGAGTAACTGGGTGAGTGAGTGACTGGGTGAGTGACTTGGTGAGTGACTTGGTGAGTGACTTGGTGAGTGACTTGGTGAGTGACTCACCGAGTGGTTGAGAGGAGTGATGACTGCCTCACCACTGTCTAGGTAGTGAGTGTCCGTGTAGTATCGAGGCAACAGCATTCTGCACACACACAGCGTCACACACACAGCGTCACACACACAGCGTCACACACACAGCGTCACACACACACACACAGCGTCACACACAGCGTCACACACAGCGTCACACACACAGCGTCACACACAGCGTCACACACACAGCGTCACACACACAGCGTCACACACACAGCGTCACACACACAGCGTCACACACACACACACACAGCGTCACACACAGCGTCACACACAGCGTCACACACAGCGTCACACACAGCGTCACACACACAGCGTCACACACACAGCGTCACACACACAGCGTCACACACAGCGTCACACACAGCGTCACACACAGCGTCACACACAGCGTCACACACAGCGTCACACACAGCGTCACACACACACACACAGCGTCACACACAGCGTCACACACACACACACAGCGTCACACACAGCGTCACACACAGCGTCACACACAGCGTCACACACACACACACAGCGTCACACACAGCGTCACACACAGCGTCACACACACACACACAGCGTCACACACACACACACACAGCGTCACACACACACACACAGCGTCACACACACACACACAGCGTCACACACAGCGTCACACACAGCGTCACACACAGCGTCACACACAGCGTCACACACAGCGTCACACACACACACACAGCGTCACACACACACACACACACAGCGTCACACACACACACACAGCGTCACACACACACACACAGCGTCACACACAGCGTCACACACAGCGTCACACACAGCGTCACACACAGCGTCACACACAGCGTCACACACAGCGTCACACACACACACAGCGTCACACACAGCGTCACACACACACACACAGCGTCACACACACACACACAGCGTCACACACACACACACACACACACACACAGCGTCACACACAGCGTCACACACAGCGTCACACACAGCGTCACACACACACACACACAGCGTCACACACAGCGTCACACACACAGCGTCACACACACAGCGTCACACACAGCGTCACACACAGCGTCACACACAGCGTCACACACAGCGTCACACACACAGCGTCACACACACACACACAGCGTCACACACACAGCGTCACACACACAGCGTCACACACACAGCGTCACACACACAGCGTCACACACACAGCGTCACACACACACACACAGCGTCACACACACACACACAGCGTCACACACACACACACACAGCGTCACACACAGCGTCACACACAGCGTCACACACACACACACAGCGTCACACACACACACACAGCGTCACACACACACACACAGCGTCACACACAGCGTCACACACAGCGTCACACACACACACACAGCGTCACACACAGCGTCACACACACACACACACAGCGTCACACACAGCGTCACACACAGCGTCACACACACACACACACAGCGTCACACACACACACACAGCGTCACACACAGCGTCACACACAGCGTCACACACAGCGTCACACACAGCGTCACACACAGCGTCACACACAGCGTCACACACACAGCGTCACACACACACACAGCGTCACACACACACACACAGCGTCACACACAGCGTCACACACAGCGTCACACACACACACACAGCGTCACACACACACACACACAGCGTCACACACACACACACACAGCGTCACACACACACACACAGCGTCACACACACACAGCGTCACACACACACACACAGCGTCACACACAGCGTCACACACAGCGTCACACACACACACACACAGCGTCACACACACACACACAGCGTCACACACACACACACACAGCGTCACACACACACACACAGCGTCACACACACACACACAGCGTCACACACACACACACAGCATCACACACAGCGTCACACACAGCGTCACACACAGCGTCACACACAGCGTCACACACAGCGTCACACACAGCGTCACACACAGCGTCACACACAGCGTCACACACAGCGTCACACACACACACACACAGCGTCACACACACACACACAGCGTCACACACACACACACACAGCGTCACACACACACACACACAGCGTCACACACACACACACAGCGTCACACACAGCGTCACACACAGCGTCACACACAGCGTCACACACACAGCGTCACACACACAGCGTCACACACAGCGTCACACACAGCGTCACACACAGCGTCACACACAGCGTCACACACACACACACACAGCGTCACACACACACACACAGCGTCACACACACACACACAGCGTCACACACAGCGTCACACACAGCGTCACACACAGCGTCACACACAGCGTCACACACAGCGTCACACACAGCGTCACACACAGCGTCACACACACACACACAGCGTCACACACACACACACAGCGTCACACACAGCGTCACACACAGCGTCACACACACACACACACAGCGTCACACACACACACACACAGCGTCACACACACACAGCGTCACACACACACACACACAGCGTCACACACACACAGCGTCACACACACACAGCGTCACACACACACACACAGCGTCACACACAGCGTCACACACAGCGTCACACACACACACACACAGCGTCACACACACACACACAGCGTCACACACACACACACACAGCGTCACACACACACACACAGCGTCACACACACACACACAGCGTCACACACACACACACAGCGTCACACACAGCGTCACACACAGCGTCACACACAGCGTCACACACAGCGTCACACACAGCGTCACACACAGCGTCACACACAGCGTCACACACACACACACAGCGTCACACACACACACACAGCGTCACACACACACACACACAGCGTCACACACACACACACACAGCGTCACACACACACACACAGCGTCACACACAGCGTCACACACAGCGTCACACACAGCGTCACACACACAGCGTCACACACACACAGCGTCACACACACAGCGTCACACACAGCGTCACACACAGCGTCACACACAGCGTCACACACAGCGTCACACACAGCGTCACACACAGCGTCACACACACACAGCGTCACACACACACAGCGTCACACACACACAGCGTCACACACACACAGCGTCACACACACACAGCGTCACACACACACAGCGTCACACACACACAGCGTCACACACACACAGCGTCACACACACACAGCGTCACACACACACAGCGTCACACACACACAGCGTCACACACACACAGCGTCACACACACACAGCGTCACACACACACAGCGTCACACACACACAGCGTCACACACACACACACAGCGTCACACACACACAGCGTCACACACACACAGCGTCACACACACACAGCGTCACACACACACAGCGTCACACACACACAGCGTCACACACACACAGCGTCACACACACACACACAGCGTCACACACACACACACAGCGTCACACACACAGCGTCACACACACACAGCGTCACACACACACAGCGTCACACACACAGCGTCACACACACAGCGTCACACACACACAGCGTCACACACACACACACAGCGTCACACACACACACACAGCGTCACACACACACACACAGCGTCACACACACACATGTATGAGTGAGTGAGTGTATGAGTGAGTGAGTGAGTGTATGAGTGAGTGAGTGAGTGTATGAGTGAGTGAGTGTATGAGTGAGTGAGTGTATGAGTGAGTGAGTGTATGAGTGAGTGAGTGTATGAGTGAGTGAGTGTATGAGTGTATGAATGAGTGTATGAGTGAGTGAGTGTATGAGTGAGTGAGTGAGTGTATGAGTGAGTGAGTGAGTGTATGAGTGAGTGAGTGTATGAGTGAGTGAGTGTATGAGTGAGTGAGTGTATGAGTGAGTGTATGAGTGTATGAATGAGTGTATGAGTGAGTGAGTGTATGAGTGAGTGAGTGAGTGTATGAGTGAGTGAGTGAGTGTATGAGTGAGTGAGTGAGTGTATGAGTGAGTGAGTGTATGAGTGAGTGTATGAGTGAGTGTATGAGTGTATGAGTGAGTGAGTGTATGAGTGAGTGTATGAGTGAGTGAGTGAGTGTATGAGTGAGTGAGTGAGTGTATGAGTGAGTGAGTGAGTGTATGAGTGAGTGAGTGTATGAGTGAGTGAGTGAGTGTATGAGTGAGTGTATGAGTGAGTGTATGAGTGAGTGAGTGTATGAGTGAGTGAGTGAGTGTATGAGTGAGTGAGTGAGTGTATGAGTGAGTGAGTGAGTGTATGAGTGAGTGAGTGTATGAGTGAGTGAGTGTATGAGTGAGTGAGTGTATGAGTGAGTGAGTGTATGAGTGAGTGAGTGTATGAGTGAGTGAGTGTATGAGTGAGTGAGTGTATGAGTGAGTGAGTGTATGAGTGAGTGAGTGTATGAGTGAGTGAGTGTATGAGTGAGTGAGTGAGTGTATGAGTGAGTGAGTGTATGAGTGAGTGAGTGTATGAGTGAGTGAGTGTATGAGTGAGTGTATGAGTGTATGAATGAGTGTATGAGTGAGTGAGTGTATGAGTGAGTGAGTGAGTGTATGAGTGAGTGAGTGAGTGTATGAGTGAGTGAGTGTATGAGTGAGTGAGTGTATGAGTGAGTGAGTGTATGAGTGAGTGTATGAGTGTATGAATGAGTGAGTGAGTGTATGAGTGAGTGAGTGAGTGTATGAGTGAGTGAGTGTATGAGTGAGTGAGTGTATGAGTGAGTGAGTGAGTGTATGAGTGAGTGAGTGAGTGTATGAGTGAGTGAGTGAGTGTATGAGTGAGTGAGTGTATGAGTGAGTGAGTGTATGAGTGAGTGTATGAGTGAGTGAGTGTATGAGTGAGTGTATGAGTGAGTGAGTGAGTGTATGAGTGAGTGAGTGAGTGTATGAGTGAGTGAGTGTATGAGTGAGTGAGTGTATGAATGAGTGTATGAGTGAGTGAGTGTATGAGTGAGTGAGTGAGTGTATGAGTGAGTGAGTGTATGAGTGAGTGAGTGAGTGTATGAGTGAGTGAGTGTATGAGTGAGTGAGTGAGTGTATGAGTGAGTGTATGAGTGAGTGTATGAGTGAGTGAGTGTATGAGTGAGTGAGTGAGTGTATGAGTGAGTGAGTGAGTGTATGAGTGAGTGAGTGAGTGTATGAGTGAGTGAGTGTATGAGTGAGTGAGTGTATGAGTGAGTGAGTGTATGAGTGAGTGAGTGTATGAGTGAGTGAGTGTATGAGTGAGTGAGTGTATGAGTGAGTGAGTGTATGAGTGAGTGAGTGTATGAGTGAGTGAGTGTATGAGTGAGTGAGTGTATGAGTGAGTGAGTGAGTGTATGAGTGAGTGAGTGTATGAGTGAGTGAGTGAGTGTATGAGTGAGTGTATGAGTGAGTGAGTGAGTGTATGAGTGAGTGAGTGTATGAGTGAGTGTATGAGTGAGTGAGTGTATGAGTGAGTGAGTGTATGAGTGAGTGAGTGTATGAGTGAGTGAGTGTATGAGTGAGTGAGTGTATGAGTGAGTGTATGAGTGAGTGAGTGTATGAGTGAGTGAGTGTATGAGTGAGTGAGTGTATGAGTGAGTGAGTGTATGAGTGAGTGAGTGTATGAGTGAGTGAGTGAGTGTATGAGTGATTGAGTGAGTGTATGAGTGAGTGAGTGTATGAGTGAGTGAGTGTATGAGTGAGTGTATGAGTGTATGAATGAGTGTATGAGTGAGTGAGTGTATGAGTGAGTGAGTGAGTGTATGAGTGAGTGAGTGAGTGTATGAGTGAGTGAGTGAGTGTATGAGTGAGTGAGTGTATGAGTGAGTGAGTGTATGAGTGAGTGTATGAGTGTATGAATGAGTGTATGAGTGAGTGAGTGTATGAGTGAGTGAGTGAGTGTATGAGTGAGTGAGTGAGTGTATGAGTGAGTGAGTGAGTGTATGAGTGAGTGAGTGTATGAGTGAGTGAGTGTATGAGTGAGTGTATGAGTGTATGAATGAGTGTATGAGTGAGTGAGTGTATGAGTGAGTGAGTGAGTGTATGAGTGAGTGAGTGAGTGTATGAGTGAGTGAGTGAGTGTATGAGTGAGTGAGTGTATGAGTGAGTGAGTGAGTGTATGAGTGAGTGTATGAGTGAGTGTATGAGTGAGTGAGTGTATGAGTGAGTGAGTGAGTGTATGAGTGAGTGAGTGAGTGTATGAGTGAGTGAGTGAGTGTATGAGTGAGTGAGTGTATGAGTGAGTGAGTGTATGAGTGAGTGAGTGAGTGTATGAGTGAGTGAGTGTATGAGTGAGTGAGTGTATGAGTGAGTGAGTGTATGAGTGAGTGAGTGTATGAGTGAGTGAGTGTATGAGTGAGTGAGTGTATGAGTGAGTGAGTGTATGAGTGAGTGAGTGTATGAGTGAGTGAGTGTATGAGTGAGTGAGTGAGTGTATGAGTGAGTGAGTGTATGAGTGAGTGAGTGAGTGTATGAGTGAGTGTATGAGTGAGTGAGTGAGTGTATGAGTGAGTGAGTGTATGAGTGAGTGTATGAGTGAGTGAGTGTATGAGTGAGTGAGTGTATGAGTGAGTGAGTGTATGAGTGAGTGTATGAGTGAGTGAGTGAGTGTATGAGTGAGTGAGTGTATGAGTGAGTGAGTGTATGAGTGAGTGTATGAGTGAGTGTATGAGTGAGTGTATGAGTGAGTGAGTGTATGAGTGAGTGAGTGTATGAGTGAGTGTATGAGTGAGTGAGTGTATGAGTGAGTGAGTGTATGAGTGAGTGAGTGTATGAGTGAGTGAGTGTATGAGTGAGTGAGTGTATGAGTGAGTGTATGAGTGAGTGAGTGTATGAGTGAGTGAGTGTATGAGTGAGTGAGTGTATGAGTGAGTGAGTGTATGAGTGAGTGAGTGTATGAGTGAGTGAGTGAGTGTATGAGTGATTGAGTGTATGAGTGAGTGTATGAGTGAGTGAGTGTATGAGTGAGTGTATGAGTGAGTGAGTGTATGAGTGAGTGAGTGTATGAGTGAGTGAGTGTATGAGTGAGTGAGTGATGGTGAGTGAGTGTATGAGTGAGTGTATGAATGAGTGTATGAGTGAGTGAGTGTATGAGTGAGTGAGTGAGTGTATGAGTGAGTGAGTGTATGAGTGAGTGAGTGTATGAGTGAGTGTATGAGTGTATGATGAGTGTATGAGTGAGTGAGTGTATGAGTGAGTGAGTGAGTGTATGAGTGAGTGAGTGTATGAGTGAGTGAGTGTATGAGTGAGTGAGTGTATGAGTGAGTGTATGAGTGTATGAATGAGTGTATGAGTGAGTGAGTGTATGAGTGAGTGAGTGAGTGTATGATGAGTGAGTGAGTGTATGAGTGAGTGAGTGTATGAGTGAGTGTATGAGTGTATGAATGAGTGTATGAGTGAGTGAGTGTATGAGTGAGTGAGTGAGTGTATGAGTGAGTGAGTGTATGAGTGAGTGAGTGTATGAGTGAGTGTATGAGTGTATGAATGAGTGTATGAGTGAGTGAGTGTATGAGTGAGTGAGTGAGTGTATGAGTGAGTGAGTGAGTGTATGAGTGAGTGAGTGTATGAGTGAGTGAGTGTATGAGTGAGTGTATGAGTGTATGAATGAGTGTATGAGTGAGTGAGTGTATGAGTGAGTGAGTGAGTGTATGAGTGAGTGAGTGTATGAGTGAGTGAGTGAGTGTATGAGTGAGTGAGTGTATGAGTGAGTGAGTGAGTGTATGAGTGAGTGTATGAGTGAGTGAGTGAGTGTATGAGTGAGTGAGTGAGTGTATGAGTGAGTGAGTGAGTGTATGAGTGAGTGAGTGTATGAGTGAGTGAGTGTATGAGTGAGTGAGTGTATGAGTGAGTGAGTGTATGAGTGAGTGAGTGTATGAGTGAGTGAGTGTATGAGTGAGTGAGTGTATGAGTGAGTGAGTGTATGAGTGAGTGAGTGTATGAGTGAGTGAGTGTATGAGTGAGTGAGTGAGTGTATGAGTGAGTGAGTGTATGAGTGAGTGAGTGAGTGTATGAGTGAGTGTATGAGTGAGTGAGTGAGTGTATGAGTGAGTGAGTGTATGAGTGAGTGTATGAGTGAGTGAGTGTATGAGTGAGTGAGTGTATGAGTGAGTGAGTGTATGAGTGAGTGTATGAGTGAGTGAGTGAGTGTATGAGTGAGTGAGTGTATGAGTGAGTGAGTGTATGAGTGAGTGTATGAGTGAGTGTATGAGTGAGTGTATGAGTGAGTGAGTGTATGAGTGAGTGAGTGTATGAGTGAGTGTATGAGTGAGTGAGTGTATGAGTGAGTGTATGAGTGAGTGAGTGTATGAGTGAGTGAGTGTATGAGTGAGTGAGTGTATGAGTGAGTGTATGAGTGAGTGAGTGTATGAGTGAGTGAGTGTATGAGTGAGTGAGTGTATGAGTGAGTGAGTGTATGAGTGAGTGAGTGTATGAGTGAGTGAGTGAGTGTATGAGTGATTGAGTGAGTGTATGAGTGAGTGAGTGTATGAGTGAGTGAGTGTATGAGTGAGTGTATGAGTGTATGAATGAGTGTATGAGTGAGTGAGTGTATGAGTGAGTGAGTGAGTGTATGAGTGAGTGAGTGAGTGTATGAGTGAGTGAGTGAGTGTATGAGTGAGTGAGTGTATGAGTGAGTGAGTGTATGAGTGAGTGTATGAGTGAGTGAGTGAGTGTATGAGTGAGTGAGTGTATGAGTGAGTGAGTGAGTGTATGAGTGAGTGAGTGTATGAGTGAGTGAGTGAGTGTATGAGTGAGTGTATGAGTGAGTGTATGAGTGAGTGAGTGTATGAGTGAGTGAGTGAGTGTATGAGTGAGTGAGTGAGTGTATGAGTGAGTGAGTGAGTGTATGAGTGAGTGAGTGTATGAGTGAGTGAGTGTATGAGTGAGTGAGTGTATGAGTGAGTGAGTGTATGAGTGAGTGAGTGTATGAGTGAGTGAGTGTATGAGTGAGTGAGTGTATGAGTGAGTGAGTGTATGAGTGAGTGAGTGTATGAGTGAGTGAGTGAGTGTATGAGTGAGTGAGTGTATGAGTGAGTGAGTGAGTGTATGAGTGAGTGTATGAGTGAGTGAGTGAGTGTATGAGTGAGTGAGTGTATGAGTGAGTGTATGAGTGAGTGAGTGTATGAGTGAGTGAGTGTATGAGTGAGTGAGTGTATGAGTGAGTGTATGAGTGAGTGAGTGAGTGTATGAGTGAGTGAGTGTATGAGTGAGTGAGTGTATGAGTGAGTGTATGAGTGAGTGTATGAGTGAGTGTATGAGTGAGTGAGTGTATGAGTGAGTGAGTGTATGAGTGAGTGAGTGTATGAGTGAGTGAGTGTATGAGTGAGTGTATGAGTGAGTGAGTGTATGAGTGAGTGAGTGTATGAGTGAGTGAGTGTATGAGTGAGTGTATGAGTGAGTGAGTGTATGAGTGAGTGAGTGTATGAGTGAGTGAGTGTATGAGTGAGTGAGTGTATGAGTGAGTGAGTGTATGAGTGAGTGAGTGTATGAGTGAGTGAGTGAGTGTATGAGTGATTGAGTGTATGAGTGAGTGAGTGTATGAGTGAGTGTATGAGTGAGTGAGTGTATGAGTGAGTGAGTGTATGAGTGAGTGAGTGAGTGTATGAGTGAGTGTATGAGTGAGTGTATGAGTGAGTGAGTGAGTGTATGAGTGACTGAGTGAGTGAGTGTATGAGTGAGTGAGTGTATGAGTGAGTGAGTGTATGAGTGAGTGAGTGAGTGTATGAGTGAGTGAGTGTATGAGTGAGTGAGTGTATGAGTGAGTGAGTGTATGAGTGAGTGAGTGAGTGTATGAGTGAGTGAGTGAGTGTATGAGTGAGTGAGTGAGTGTATGAGTGAGTGAGTGTATGAGTGAGTGAGTGTATGAGTGAGTGAGTGAGTGTATGAGTGAGTGAGTGTATGAGTGAGTGAGTGTATGAGTGAGTGTATGAGTGAGTGAGTGTATGAGTGAGTGAGTGTATGAGTGAGTGAGTGTATGAGTGAGTGAGTGTATGAGTGAGTGTATGAGTGAGTGAGTGTATGAGTGAGTGTATGAGTGAGTGAGTGAGTGTATGAGTGAGTGAGTGTATGAGTGAGTGTATGAGTGAGTGAGTGTATGAGTGAGTGAGTGTATGAGTGAGTGAGTGTATGAGTGAGTGAGTGTATGAGTGAGTGAGTGAGTGTATGAGTGAGTGAGTGTATGAGTGAGTGAGTGTATGAGTGAGTGTATGAGTGAGTGTATGAGTGAGTGTATGAGTGAGTGAGTGTATGAGTGAGTGAGTGTATGAGTGAGTGTATGAGTGAGTGAGTGTATGAGTGAGTGAGTGTATGAGTGAGTGAGTGTATGAGTGAGTGAGTGTATGAGTGAGTGAGTGTATGAGTGAGTGTATGAGTGAGTGAGTGTATGAGTGAGTGAGTGTATGAGTGAGTGAGTGTATGAGTGAGTGAGTGTATGAGTGAGTGAGTGTATGAGTGAGTGAGTGTATGAGTGAGTGAGTGAGTGTATGAGTGATTGAGTGTATGAGTGAGTGAGTGTATGAGTGAGTGTATGAGTGAGTGAGTGTATGAGTGAGTGAGTGTATGAGTGAGTGAGTGTATGAGTGAGTGAGTGTATGAGTGAGTGAGTGATGGTGAGTGAGTGTATGAGTGAGTGAGTGAGTGTATGAGTGAGTGAGTGTATGAGTGAGTGTATGAGTGAGTGAGTGTATGAGTGAGTGAGTGTATGAGTGAGTGTATGAGTGAGTGAGTGTATGAGTGAGTGAGTGTATGAGTGAGTGAGTGTATGAGTGAGTGTATGAGTGAGTGAGTGTATGAGTGAGTGAGTGTATGAGTGAGTGAGTGTATGAGTGAGTGAGTGTATGAGTGAGTGAGTGTATGAGTGAGTGAGTGTATGAGTGAGTGAGTGTATGAGTGAGTGAGTGTATGAGTGAGTGAGTGAGTGTATGAGTGATTGAGTGTATGAGTGAGTGAGTGTATGAGTGAGTGTATGAGTGAGTGAGTGTATGAGTGAGTGAGTGTATGAGTGAGTGAGTGAGTGAGTGTATGAGTGAGTGTATGAGTGAGTGTATGAGTGAGTGAGTGAGTGTATGAGTGAGTGTATGAGTGAGTGTATGAGTGAGTGAGTGAGTGTATGAGTGACTGAGTGAGTGAGTGTATGAGTGAGTGAGTGTATGAGTGAGTGAGTGTATGAGTGAGTGAGTGAGTGTATGAGTGAGTGAGTGTATGAGTGAGTGAGTGTATGAGTGAGTGAGTGTATGAGTGAGTGAGTGAGTGTATGAGTGAGTGAGTGAGTGTATGAGTGAGTGAGTGAGTGTATGAGTGAGTGAGTGTATGAGTGAGTGAGTGTATGAGTGAGTGAGTGAGTGTATGAGTGAGTGTATGAGTGAGTGAGTGTATGAGTGAGTGAGTGTATGAGTGAGTGTATGAGTGAGTGAGTGTATGAGTGAGTGAGTGTATGAGTGAGTGTATGAGTGAGTGAGTGTATGAGTGAGTGAGTGTGTGTATGAGTGAGTGAGTGAGTGTATGAGTGAGTGAGTGAGTGTATGAGTGAGTGAGTGTATGAGTGAGTGAGTGAGTGATTGATGGTGAGTGAGTGATGTTGGTGAGGATGTCCACCTGTTCTTGACCAAGATGAGACTCAGGGTGATGTTCCCTGCAGTGATGTTGAGTTTGGCCTCCATCGGATGTCGTTCTTGCTGATGATGATGCTGCTGATGATGATGCTGCTGCTGATGATGATGATGCTGCATGTCGCAGGGAGTGCAGTACAACTTTAAGGTGCACCTAGCCTGGTACGGCCCGTTGCGATGTCACTCAGCATCACCACCATCACTCACTCACCACCATCATCACCATCATCACCATCATCACCATCACCACCACCCCTATCACCACCACCATCACCACCATCACCATCCCCATCACCACCCCCATCACCACCATCACCATCCCCATCACCACCCCCATCACCACCCCCATCGCCATCATCATCACCATCACCACCACCATCACCACCATCACCACCACCATCACCACCATCACCACCACCACCATCACCACCATCACCACCATCACCACCACCCCCATCACCACCATCACTCACTCACCACCACCACCATCACCACCATCACCACCACCACCATCACCACCATCACCACCATCACCACCATCACCACCACCATCACCCCCATCACCACCATCCCCACCACCACCATCCCCATCACCACCACCCCCATCACCACCACCACCCCCATCACCTCTGCGTGTCTGTGTGTGTGTCTGTGTGTGTCTGTGTGTGTGTGTGTGTTTGTCTGTGTGTGTGTCTGTGTGTGTGTCTGTGTGTGTGTCTGTGTGTGTGTCTGTGTGTGTCTGTGTGTGTGTGTGTGTTTGTCTGTGTGTTTGTCTGTGTGTGTGTCTGTGTGTGTGTCTGTGTGTGTGTATGTGTGTGTGTGTGACTGTGTGTGGCTGTGTGTGTGTCTGTGTGTGTCTGTGTGTGTGTGTTTGTCTGTGTGTGTGTCTGTGTGTGTGTCTGTGTGTGTGTGTTTGTCTGTGTGTGTGTCTGTGTGTGTGTCTGTGTGTGTCTGTGTGTGTGTGTGTGTGTGTCTGTGTGTGTGTGTCTGTGTGTGTGCGTCTGTGTGTTTGTGTGTGTGTCTGTGTGTGTGTCTGTGTGTGTGTCTGTGTGTGTCTGTGTGTGTGCGTCTGTGTGTTTGTGTGTGTATTTGTGTGTGTCTGTATGTATGTGTCTGTGTGTGTGGCTGTGTCTGTGTGTGTGCGTCTGTGTGTTTGTGTGTGTGTGACTGTGTGTGACTGTGTGTGTCTGTGTGTGTGTGTCTGTGTGTATGTCTGTCTGTATGTGTGTGTCTGTGTGTCTGTCTCTGTGTGTGTGAGTGTCTGTGTGTGTGTGTATCTGTGTGTGTGTCTGTGTGTGTCTGTGTGTCTGTGTGTGTTTGTGTGTTTGTCTGTGTGTCTGTGTGTGTGTCTGTGTGTCGATATGTTTGTATATGTGTGAGTCTACGTGTGTCTTTGTCCGTATATCCCCCAGGCTACCTGGGGGATCTTTGTCTCTATGTACATCATAGGCGGTGCTGCTACTCGCTTCCAACAGCACTTGCCCCTACAGCCTGCTCGAGGCTACTTGGGGGAGCTTTGTCTTTGCTGACTACTTCTCCACCCATAACCACAACAGGAAGCTTAAAAGGCCACGCGTACAACATGAAGACACAGACACACACACAGACACACACACACAGACACACACACACACAGACACACTCACACAGACACACTCACACACACAGACACACTCACAGTGACACACAGACACACTCACACACACACAGACACACTCACACACAGACACACACACACACACAGACACACACACACACAGTGACACACAGACACACACACAGACACACACACAGACAGACACACACACACACACAGACACACACACACACAGTGACACACAGACACACACACAGACACACACACACACACAGTGACACACAGACACACACACACAGACACACTCACACAGACACACACACACAGACACACACACACAGACACACACACAGTGACACACAGACACACTCACACACAGACACACACACACACAGACACACACACACACAGACACACACACACACACAGTGACACACAGACACACTCACACACAGACACACACACAGACACACACACAAACACACAGACACACACACACAGACACACACACAGACACACAGACGCACACACACACACAGACACACACACACACACAGTGACACACAGATACACACACACAGACACACACACAGACACACACACAGACACACACACAAACACACAGACGCACACACACACACACAGACACACACACAGACACACACACAGACACACAGACGCACACACACAGACACACACACAGACACACACACAGACACACACACAGACACACACACACAGACACACACACACAGTGACACACAGACACACACACAGACACACACACACACACACAGACACACACAGACACACACACACAGACACACACACACACACAGACACACACACAGACACACACACACACAGACACACACACAGATAGATTGACACATCCACCTATTGCCATACACATCCTCTTCTTCCATCACATCCTCTTACATCATCATCAAAACCACCAGCATCATCATCACCATCAACATCATCAGCATCACTATCAACATTGCACATAGACTCAACATTGCACATAGACTCAGCACTGCCCCATAGACTCAGCACTGCACCATAGACTCAACACTGCACCATAGACTCAACACTGCCCATAGACTCAACACTGCACCATAGACTCAGCACTGCCCCATAGACTCAGCACTGCACCATAGACTCAGCACTGCCCCATAGACTCAGCACTGCCCCATAGACTCAACACTGCACCATAGACTCAACACTGCACCATAGACTCAACACTGCACCATAGACTCAACACTGCACCATAGACTCAACACTGCCCATAGACTCAACACTGCCACCCATAGACTCAACACTGCACCATAGACTCAACACTGCCACCCATAGACTCAACACTGCACCATAGACTCAGCACTGCCCCATAGACTCAACACTGCACCATAGACTCAGCACTGCACCATAGACTCAACACTGCACCATAGACTCAACACTGCACCATAGACTCAGCACTGCACCATAGACTCAGCACTGCACCATAGACTCAGCACTGCACCATAGACTCAACACTGCACCATAGACTCAGCACTGCACCATAGACTCAACACTGCCCCATAGACTCAACACTGCACCATAGACTCAACACTGCACCATAGACTCAACACTGCCCCATAGACTCAACACTGCACCATAGACTCAACACTGCCCCATAGACTCAACACTGCCCCATAGACTCAACACTGCACCATAGACTCAACACTGCCCCATAGACTCAGCACTGCACCATAGACTCAACACTGCACCATAGACTCAACACTGCCCATAGACTCAACACTGCCCCATAGACTCAACACTGCCCATAGACTCAACACTGCACCATAGACTCAACACTGCCCCATAGACTCAGCACTGCACCATAGACTCAACACTGCACCATAGACTCAACACTGCACCATAGACTCAACACTGCCCATAGACTCAACACTGCCCCATAGACTCAACACTGCCCATAGACTCAACACTGCACCATAGACTCAACACTGCCCATAGACTCAACACTGCACCATAGACTCAACACTGCACCATAGACTCAACACTGCCCATAGACTCAACACTGCACCATAGACTCAACACTGCACCATAGACTCAACACTGCACCATAGACTCAACACTGCCCCATAGACTCAACACTGCCCATAGACTCAACACTGCACCATAGACTCAACACTGCACCATAGACTCAACACTGCCCATAGACTCAACACTGCACCATAGACTCAACACTGCACCATAGACTCAACACTGCACCATAGACTCAACACTGCCCATAGACTCAACACTGCACCATAGACTCAACACTGCCCCATAGACTCAACACTGCCCCATAGACTCAACACTGCACCATAGACTCAACACTGCACCATAGACTCAACACTGCCCATAGACTCAACACTGCACCATAGACTCAACACTGCACCATAGACTCAACACTGCCCATAGACTCAACACTGCACCATAGACTCAACACTGCCCCATAGACTCAACACTGCCCCATAGACTCAACACTGCCCCATAGACTCAACACTGCCCAATAGACTCAACACTGCCCATAGACTCAACACTGCACCATAGACTCAACACTGCACCATAGACTCAACACTGCCCATAGACTCAACACTGCACCATAGACTCAACACTGCCCCATAGACTCAACACTGCCCCATAGACTCAACACTGCACCATAGACTCAACACTGCACCATAGACTCAACACTGCCCATAGACTCAACACTGCCCCATAGACTCAACACTGCACCATAGACTCAACACTGCCCCATAGACTCAGCACTGCACCATAGACTCAACACTGCACCATAGACTCAACACTGCACCATAGACTCAACACTGCCCATAGACTCAACACTGCCCCATAGACTCAACACTGCCCATAGACTCAACACTGCACCATAGACTCAACACTGCCCATAGACTCAACACTGCACCATAGACTCAACACTGCACCATAGACTCAACACTGCACCATAGACTCAACACTGCCCATAGACTCAACACTGCACCATAGACTCAACACTGCACCATAGACTCAACACTGCACCATAGACTCAACACTGCCCCATAGACTCAACACTGCCCATAGACTCAACACTGCACCATAGACTCAACACTGCACCATAGACTCAACACTGCCCATAGACTCAACACTGCACCATAGACTCAACACTGCACCATAGACTCAACACTGCACCATAGACTCAACACTGCCCATAGACTCAACACTGCACCATAGACTCAACACTGCCCCATAGACTCAACACTGCCCCATAGACTCAACACTGCACCATAGACTCAACACTGCACCATAGACTCAACACTGCCCATAGACTCAACACTGCACCATAGACTCAACACTGCACCATAGACTCAACACTGCCCATAGACTCAACACTGCACCATAGACTCAACACTGCCCCATAGACTCAACACTGCCCCATAGACTCAACACTGCCCCATAGACTCAACACTGCCCAATAGACTCAACACTGCCCATAGACTCAACACTGCACCATAGACTCAACACTGCACCATAGACTCAACACTGCCCATAGACTCAACACTGCACCATAGACTCAACACTGCCCCATAGACTCAACACTGCCCCATAGACTCAACACTGCAACACAGACTCAACACTGCACCATAGACTCAACACTGCCCATAGACTCAACACTGCCCCATAGACTCAACACTGCCCCATAGACTCAACACTGCCCCATAGACTCAACACTGCACCATAGACTCAACACTGCCCATAGACTCAACACTGCCCCATAGACTCAACACTGCACCATAGACTCAACACTGCCCCATAGACTCAACACTGCCCCATAGACTCAACACTGCCCCATAGACTCAACACTGCACCATAGACTCAACACTGCCCATAGACTCAACACTGCACCATAGACTCAACACTGCACCATAGACTCAACACTGCACCATAGACTCAACACTGCCCCATAGACTCAACACTGCCCCATAGACTCAACACTGCACCATAGACTCAACACTGCACCATAGACTCAACACTGCCCATAGACTCAACACTGCCCCATAGACTCAACACTGCACCATAGACTCAACACTGCACCATAGACTCAACACTGCACCATAGACTCAACACTGCACCATAGACTCAACACTGCCCATAGACTCAACACTGCACCATAGACTCAACACTGCACCATAGACTCAGCACTGCACCATAGACTCAACACTGCCCATAGACTCAACACTGCCCCATAGACTCAACACTGCCCCATAGACTCAACACTGCACCATAGACTCAACACTGCACCATAGACTCAACACTGCACCATAGACTCAACACTGCCCATAGACTCAACACTGCACCATAGACTCAACACTGCACCATAGACTCAGCACTGCACCATAGACTCAACACTGCCCCATAGACTCAACACTGCCCATAGACTCAACACTGCCCCATAGACTCAACACTGCCCATAGACTCAACACTGCACCATAGACTCAACACTGCCCCATAGACTCAACACTGCACCATAGACTCAACACTGCCCATAGACTCAACACTGCCCCATAGACTCAACACTGCCCATAGACTCAACACTGCCCATAGACTCAACACTGCCTATAGACTCAACACTGCCCATAGACTCAACACTGCACCATAGACTCAACACTGCCCATAGACTCAACACTGCCTATAGACTCAACACTGCCCATAGACTCAACACTGCACCATAGACTCAACACTGCCCATAGACTCAACACTGCCCATAGACTCAACACTGCACCATAGACTCAACACTGCACCATAGACTCAACACTGCCCATAGACTCAACACTGCACCATAGACTCAGCACTGCACCATAGACTCAACACTGCACCATAGACTCAACACTGCCCATAGACTCAACACTGCCCATACACTCAACACTGCCCCATAGACTCAACACTGCCCATACACTCAACACTGCCCCATACACTCAACACTGCACCATACACTCATCACTGCCCATAGACTCGACTCACTCTGCCCATAGACTCAACACTGCACCAAAGACTCAACACTGCACCATAGACTCAACACTGCCCATAGACTCGACTCACTCTGCCCATAGACTCAACACTGCACCATAGACTCAGCACTGCACCATAGACTCAGCACTTCCCATAGACTCAACACTGCCCCATAGACTCACACAACCCAGGAGCTTTGCGTTAGGCAATGTTTAGAATTCCTCTCAGCGTGATAAGCAGTGGTTCTGTACAAATTGTTATTTGTGCGGAATTTCGTGATTCATGTGACCCAGGTCAAGTTGGACATCCCAGACTCACTCACCCACTCACCCACCCACCCACTCACTCACCTACCCACCCACTCACTCACCTACTCACTCACCCACTCACTCACCCACCCACTCACTCACCTACTCACTCACCTACTCACTCACCTACTCACTCACCCACTCACTCACCCACCCACCCGCTCACCCACCCACCCACCCACTCACTCACTCACCCACCCACTCACTCACTCACCCACCCGCTCACCCACCCGCTCACCCACCCGCTCACCCACCCACCCACTCACCCACCTACTCACTCACCCACTCACTCAGCCACCCACTCACTCACCTACTCACTCACCTACTCACTCACTCACTCACCTACTCACTCACTTACTCACTCACTCACCTACTCACTCACCTACTCACTCACTCACTCACCTACTCACTCACCTACTCACTCACTCACCCACTCACTCACCCACTCACTCACCCACTCACTCACTCACCGACTCACTCACCTACTCACTCACTCACTCATCCACTCTCTCACCCACCCACTCACTCACCCACTCACCCACTCACTCACTCACTCACCCACTCACTCACCCACTCACTCACTCACTCACCCACTCACCCACTCACCCACTCACTCACCTACCCACCCACTCACTCACCTACTTACTCACCCACTCACTCACCCACCCACTCACCCACCCACTCACTCACCTACTCACTCACCTACTCACTCACTCACTCACCTACTCACTCACCTACTCACGCACCCACTCACTCACCCACCCACTCATTCACCTACTCACTCACCCACTCACTCACCCACTCACTCACCCACTCACTCACCCACTCACTCACCAACTCACTCACTCACCGACTCACTCACCCACTCACTCACTCACTCACCCACTCACTCACCCACTCACTCACCCACTCACTCACCCACTCACTCACTCACTCACTCACCCACCCACTCACTCACTCACTCACCTACTCACTCACCTACTCACTCATTCACTTACCTACTCACTCACCCACTCACTCACCCACTCACGCACCCACTCACTCACCCACCCACTCATTCACCTACTCACTCACCCACTCACTCACCCACTCACTCACTCACTCACCCACTCACTCACCTACTCACTCACCTACTCACTCACTCACTCACCTACTCACTCACCTACTCACTCACTCACTCACCCACTCACTCACCCACCCACTCACTCACTCACCCACTCACTCACCCACCCACTCACTCACTCACTCACCTACTCACTCACCTACTCACTCACTCACTCACCTACTCACTCACCTTCTCACCCACCCACTCACTCATTCACTTACCTACTCACTCATTCACTTACCTACTCACTCACCTACCCACCCACCCACTCATTCACCTACTCACTCACCCACTCACTCACCCACTCACTCACTCACCGACTCACTCACCCACTCACTCACTCACCCACTCACTCACCCACTCACTCACCCACTCACTCACTCACCCACTCACTCACCCACTCACTCACCCACTCATTCACTCACCCACTCACTCACCTACTCACTCACCTACTCACTCACCTACTCACTCACCTACTCACTCACCCAATCATTCACCCCCCCCCCCCACTCACTCACCCACTCACCCACCCACTCACCTACTCAATCACCCAATCATTCACCCACTCACTCAACTACCCACTCAACCACCCAGCCACTCACCCACCCACTCAACCACCCACCCACTCAGCCACCCACCCACTCACCCACCCACTCAACCACCCACTCAACCACCCATCCGCCCACTCACCCACTCACTCACCCACTCACCCACTCACTCACTCACTCACCTACTCACCCACTCACTCAATTGGGGGAGCTTTGTGTCTGCGACAGCACTTGCCCCTACAGCCCTGCTAGAGGCTACCTGGGGGAGTTTTGCCTGTGTGTGTCTAACACTGCACTTGCCCTTACAGCCGGCCAGAGGCTACCCGGGGGAGCTTTGTCTGTGTGTACATCACAGGTGGTGCTTCTCGCTACTTGCAGCACTTGCCCCTGCAGCCTGCCGGAGGCTACCTGGGGGAGCTTTGTCTTTGTTTTTGTTTTTTCACCTCGTGGTGCCCTGAAGGCACTTCCCAATGCAGCTCCACGGGCAGAAATTCACTTTCCATGGGAACGTGGAATGGGCAGACACCTGCAATGCACAGAGAGAGATGGAGACACTGGAGTTAGAGTTAGTGACTGCCTTGTCAACAGCTGAGTGGTTAGTGACTTAGTCACTCACTCAGTCACTCACTTAGCCACTCAGTCACTCACTCAGACAATCACTCAGACACTCACTCAGTCACTCAGCCACTCAGTCAGTCACTCACTCAGTCACTCACTCAGTCACTCAGCCACTCACCCACTCACCCACTCACTCACCCACCCACCCACTCACTCACCCACCCACCCACCCACCCACTCACCCACCCACTCACCCACTCACCCACCCACTCACCCACCCACTCACCCACCCACTCACCCACTCACCCACCCACCCACCCACTCACTCACCCACCCACCCACCCACTCACCCACCCACTCACCCACTCACCCACCCACTCATTCACCCACCCACCCACCCACCCACTCACCCACCTACCCACTCACCCACCCACCCACCCACTCACCCACCCACTCATTCACCCACCCACCCACTCACCCACCCACCCACCTACCTATCCACCCACTCACTCACTCACCCACTCACCCACCCACCCACTCATTCACCCACCCACTCACCCACTCACCCACCCACTCACCCACTCACCTACCCACTCACTCACCCACCAACCCACCCACTCACCCACCCACGCATTCACCCACCAACCCACCTACCTACCCACTCACCCACTCACCCAATCATCCACCCACTCATTCACCCACCCACTCACCCACCCACTCACCCATCCACCCACCCACTCACCCACCCAATCATTCATCCACCTACTCACTCATCCACTCACCCACCCACCCACCCACTCACTCACTCACTCACCCACCCACCCACCCACTCACTCACTCACCCACCCACTCACCCACTCACCCACCCACTCACCCACCCACCCACCCACCCACTCACCCACCCACTCACCCACTCACCCACCCACCCACTCACCCACTCACCCACCCACCCACTCACCCACCCACCCACCCACTCACCCACCCACCCACTCACCCACCCACCCACCCACTCACCCACCCACCCACCCACTCACCCACTCACCCACCCACCCACTCACCCACCCACCCACCCACCCACCCACTCACCCACCCACCCACCCACTCACTCACTCACTCACTCACCCACCCACTCACCCACTCACCCACCCACTCACTCACCCACCCACCCACCCACCCACCCACTCACCCACCCACCCACCCACCCACCCACTTACCCACCCACTCACCCACCCACCCACTCACCCACCCACTCACTCACCCACTCACCCACCCACTCACCCACTCACTCACCCAACCACTCACCCACTCACCCAACCACTCAACCACTCACCCACCCACTCACCCACCCACTCACCCACTCACTCACCCAACCACTCACCCACTCACCTACCCACTCACCCATTCACCCACCCACTCACTCACGCACCCACCCACCCACTCACCCACTCACTCACTCACCCCACTCACCCACTCACTCACCCACTCACTCACCCACCCACCCACCCACTCACTCACCCACTCACCCACTCACTCACTCACCCACCCACCCACCCACTCACCCACTCACTCACTCACTCACCCACTCACTCACCCACTCACTCACTCACCCACTCACTCACCCACCCACCCACTCACTCACTCACGCACCCACCCACCCACCCACCCACTCACTCACTCACCCACTCACCCACTCACTCACTCACTCACCCACTCACTCACCCACTCACTCACTCACGCACCCACCCACCCACCCACCCACTCACTCACCCACCCACCCACTCACTCACCCACTCACTCACCCACTCACTCACTCACCCACCCACTCACCCACTCACTCACTCACTCACCCACTCACTCACCCACTCACTCACCCACTCACTCACTCACCCACTCACCCACCCACTCACTCACTCACGCACCCACCCACCCACCCACTCACCCACTCACTCACTCACCCACTCACCCACTCACTCACCCACTCACCCACTCACTCACTCACCCACTCACTCACCCACTCACCCACCCACTCACCCACTCACTCACTCACCCACTCACTCACCCACTCACTCACCCACTCACTCACTCACCCACCCACTCACCCACTCATTCACCCACCCACCCACACACTCACTCACCCACTCACTCACGCACCCACCCACCCACTCACTCACCCACCCACTCACTCACTCACCCATCCACCTACTCACCCACCCACTCAACCACTCACTCACCCACTCACCCACCCACCCACTCACCCACCCACCCACTCACCCACCCCCCCACCCACCCACTCACCCACTCACCCACTCACCCACTCACCCACCCACTCACCCACCCACCCACTCACCCACTCACTCACTCACCCACCCACTCACTCACTCACCCACCCACTCACCCACTCACCCACCCATTCACCCACTCACCCACCCACTCACCCACTCACCCACCCACTCACCCACTCACCCACCCACTCACCCACTCACCCACCCACTCACTCACCCACTCACCCACTCACTCACTCACCCACTCACCCACCCACCCACCCACTCACCCACCCACCCACTCACTCACTCACTCACCCACCCACCCACTCACCCACCCACCCACTCACCCACTCACCCACCCACTCACCCACCCACCCACCCACTCACCCACCCACCCACTCACCCACCCACTCACTCACTCACTCACCCACCCACTCACTCACTCACCCACTCACCCACCCACCCACTCACCCACCCACTCAACCACTCACTCACCCACCCACCCACTCACCCACCCACTCAACCACTCACTCACCCACCCACCCACTCACCCACCCACCCACCCACTCACCCACCCACTCACCCACCCACTCACCCACTCACCCACTCACCCACCCACTCACCCACTCATCCACTCACCCACCCACCCACTCACCCACCCACCCACCCACTCACCCACTCACCCACCCACCCACCCACTCACCCACCCACTCACCCACCCACCCACCCACTCACCCACTCACCCACCCACCCACTCACCCACCTACCCATCCACTCACCCACTCACCCACCCACCCACCCACTCACCCACCCACTCACCCACCCACCCACCCACTCACCCACCCACTCACCCACCCACCCACTCACTCACCCACTCACCCACCCACCCACCCACTCACCCACTCACCCACCCACCCACTCACCCACCCACTCACCCACCCACCCACCCACTCACCCACCCACTCACCCACCCACCCACCCACTCACCCACTCACCACAGTCACTGCTGCTTCCCGCTACGAACGGCACTTGCCCCTAACGGTCTGCGTTGGCTACCTGGGGGAGCTTTGTCTCTGTAAAGTCTTCACACTTTTACATAATCGGAATGCAAAGTTCAGGAGAGTACAGAGACAAAGCTCCCCCAGGTAGCCTCTAGCAGGGCTGTAGGGGCAAGTGCAGTGTGAGACACACACAGACAGACAAAGCTCCCCCAGGTAGCCTCTAGCAGGGGCAAGTGCAGTGTCACACACAGACAAAGTTCCCCCAGGTAGCCTCTAGCAGGCAGTAGGGGCAAGTGCTGCACCCACTCACTCACTCACCCACCCACCCACTCACGCACCCACCCACCCACCAACCCACCCACCCACCCACTCACGCACTCACCCACTCACTCACCCACCCATCCACCCACCCACACACGCACCCACCCACTCACTCACTCACACACTCACCCATTCACTCATCCACCCACTCACTCACTCACACACCCACTCACTCATTGACTCACCCATTCACACACGCACCCACCCACCCACTCACGCACCCACCCACTCACGCACCCACTCACCCACCCACCCACCAACCCACCCACCCACCCACTCACGCACCCACCCACTCACCCATCCACCCACTCACGCACCCACCCACTCACTCACCCACCCACCCACCCACTCAGCCACCCACCCACCCACTCACGCACCCACCCACCCACTCACTCACCCACCCACCCACTCAGCCACCCACCCACCCACTCAGCCACCCACCCACCCACTCACGCACCCACCCACTCACTCACCCACCCACCCACCCACTCAGCCACCCACCCACCCACTCACGCACCCACCCACTCACTCACTCACCCACTCACCCATTCACTCATCCACCCACTCACTCACTCACACACCCACCCACTCACTCATTGACTCACCCATTCACACACGCACCCACCCACTCACGCACCCACCCACTCACTCACTCACCCACTCACCCATTCACTCATCCACCCACTCACTCACTCACCCACTCACTCACTCATTGACTCACCCATTCACACACGCACCCACCCACTCACGCACCCACTCACCCACTCACTCATTCACTCATCCACCCACCCACTCACCCATGCACGCACCTACCCACTCACTTATTCACTCACCCACCCACCCACTCACGCACCCACCCACCCACCCACCAACCCACCCACCCACCCACTCACGCACCTACCCACTCACCCATCCACCCACTCACTCACCCACTCATTCACCCACCCACCCACTCACCCACTCATTCACCCACCCACCCACACATTCACTCACCCACCCACCTACCCACTCACCCATTCACCCACCCACCCACTCACTCACGCACTCACTCACCCACTCACTCACCCACTCACTCACCCACTCACTCACTCACCCACTCACCCACTCACTCACCCACCCACCCACTCACCCACTCACTCACTCACTCACCCACTCACTCACCCACTCACCCACTCACTCACCCACTCACTCACCCACTCACTCACCCACTCACTCACTCACTCACCCACTCACCCACTCAGTCACTCACCCACTCACTCACCCACTCACTCACTCACCCACTCACTCACCCACTCACTCACCCACTCACTCACTCACTCACCCACTCACCCACTCAGTCACCCACCCACTCACTCACGCACCCACCCACCCACCCACTCACCCACTCACTCACTCACTCACCCACTCACTCACCCACCCACCCACCCACTCACCCACTCACTCACTCACTCACCCACTCACTCACCCACTCACTCACCCACTCACCCACCCACTCACTCACTCACGCACCCACCCACCCACCCACTCACCCACTCACTCACTCACTCACCCACCCACTCACCCACTCACCCACTCACCCACTCACTCACCCACCCACTCACCCACTCACTCACCCACCCACTCACCCACTCACCCACTCACTCACCCACTCACTCACCCACTCACCCACCCACCCACTCACTCACCCACTCACCCACTCACTCACTCACCCACTCACTCACCCACTCACCCACTCACTCACCCACTCACTCACCCACCCACCCACCCACTCACTCACTCACCCACTCACCCACTCACTCACCCACTCACCCACTCACTCACTCACCCACTCACTCACCCACTCACTCACCCACTCACCCACTCACTCACCCACTCACCCACTCACTCACCCACTCAGTCACTCACCCACTCAGTCACTCACTCACCCACTCACTCACCCACTCAGTCACTCACCATGAGGATGATGCATTAGCAGCATCAACAGCGTCAGCAGCAGCAGCAGCGGCGGCTGCGCTGAGCAGATCCTCGTGGTCGCGAAACTCAAAGCCGTGAACATTGTGAGACACAGAGACACAGAGACACAGAGACACAGGGAGACACAGAGAGACACAGAGAGACACAGAGACACACAGAGACACACAGAGACACAGAGACACAGAGAGACACAGAGACACAGAGACACAGAGAGACACAGAGACACAGAGACACAGAGACACAGAGACACAGAGACACAGAGACACAGAGAGACACAGAGACACAGAGACACAGAGACACACAGACACAGAGACACAGAGACACACAGAGAGACACAGAGACACAGAGAGACACAGAGACACACAGAGACACACAGAGACACAGAGAGACACAGAGACACAGAGAGACACACAGACACAGAGACACAGAGAGACACAGAGACACAGAGACACAGAGACACAGAGACACAGAGAGACACAGAGACACAGAGACACACAGACACAGAGACACAGAGACACACAGAGAGACACAGAGACACAGAGAGACACAGAGAGAGACACAGAGACACAGAGACACAGAGAGACACAGAGACACAGAGAGACACAGAGACAAAGAGACACAGAGACACAGAGAGACACAGAGACACAGAGACACAGAGACACACAGACACAGAGAGACACAGAGACACACAGACACAGAGAGACACAGAGACACAGAGACACAGAGACACAGAGAGACACAGAGACACAGAGAGACACAGAGAGACACAGAGACACACAGAGACACAGAGAGAGACACAGAGACACAGAGACACAGAGAGAGACACAGAGACACAGAGAGACACAGAGACACACAGAGAGACACAGAGACACACAGAGAGACACAGAGAGACACAGAGAGACACAGAGACACAGAGAGAGACACAGAGAGACACAGAGACACTGAGACACAGGGAGAGACACAGAGAGAGACACAGAGAGAGACACAGAGAGAGACACAGAGACACAGGGAGAGAGACACTGAGACACTGAGACACGGTGAGAGAGACTGAGACACTGGGAGAGAGACACTGGGAGAGAGACACGGGGAGACACTGAGAGAGACACGGGGAGAGACACAGAGACACTGGGAGAGAGACACTGGGAGAGAGACACTGAGAGAGACACGGGGAGAGAGCGACTGAGACACGGGGAGAGAGACACAGAGACACTGGGAGAGAGACACTGGGAGAGAGACACGGGGAGACACTGAAAGAGACACTGAGACACTGGGAGAGAGACACTGGGAGAGAGACACTGGGAGAGAGACACTGAGAGAGACACTGGGAGAGAGACACTGTGAGAGACACTGAGACACGGTGAGAGAGACTGAGACACAGAGACACAGAGAGACACGGGGAGAGAGACACTGAGACACTGAGACACAGAGACACAGAGAGACACGGGGAGAGAGACACTGAGACACTGGGAGAGAGACACTGTGAGAGACACTGAGACACGGTGAGAGAGACTGAGACACAGAGACACAGAGAGACACGGGGAGAGAGACACTGAGACACTGAGACACAGAGACACAGAGAGACACGGGGAGAGAGACACGGGGAGAGAGACACTGATGGATACTTCTTGAGGAGGGGTGGAGGGACACGGGGGGGAGGGGGGAGCCCCGCCCTCTGTCGGCACGTGACTCCCAGGACAGGCAAAGCTCCCCCAGGTAGCAGATGTAGGGGCAAGTGCAGAGTTAGACACACAGACACACACAGACACACACACACAGACACACACACAGACACAGACACACACACAGAGGCACACACAGACACACACACACAGACACACACACAGACACAGACACACACACAGACACACACACAGACACACATATACACACACACACACAGACACACACACAGACACAGACACACACACAGACACACACACACACACACATATACACACACAGACACACACACAGACACACACACAGACACAGACACACACACAGACACACACACAGACACACACACACACACACAGACACACACACACATATACACACACACACATACACACAGACACAGACACACACACAGACACAGACACACACACAGACACACACACACACACATATACACACACACACAGACACACACACACAGACACATATACACACACACAGACACATATACACACAGACACAGACACACACACACAGACACATATACACACAGACACATATACACACAGACACACACACACACACAGTGCGCTAACCACTGCACCACCACTCCCCTACTCACACACACACAGTGCGCTAACCACTGCACCACCACTCCCCACTCACACACACACAGTGCGCTAACCACTGCACCACCGCTCCCCACTAACACACACACACAGTGCGCTAACCACTGCACCACCACTCCCCACTCACACACACACACAGTGCGCTAACCACTGCACCACCGCTCCCCACTAACACACAGTGCGCTAACCACTGCACCACCACTCCTCACTCACACACACACAGTGTGCTAACCACTGCACCACCACTCCCCACTCACACACAGTGCGCTAACCACTGCACCACCGCTCCCCACTCACACACACACAGTGCGCTAACCACTGCACCACCACTCCCCACTCACACACAGTGCGCTAACCACTGCACCACCACTCCCCACTCACACACAGTGCGCTAACCACTGCACCACCACTCCCCCCACACACACAGTGCGCTAACCACTGCACCACCACTCCCCACTCACACACAGTGCGCTAACCACTGCACCACCACTCCCCCCACACACACAGTGCGCTAACCACTGCACCACCACTCCCCATTCACACACAGTGCGCTAACCACTGCACCACCACTCCCCTCTCACACACACACAGTGCGCTAACCACTGCACCACCACTCCCCATTCACACACAGTGCGCTAACCACTGCACCACCACTCCCCTCTCACACACACACAGTGCGCTAACCACTGCACCACCACTCCCCACTCACACACACACAGTGCGCTAACCACTGCACCACCACTCCCCACACACACACACACACAGTGCGCTAACCACTGCACCACCACTCCCCACTCACTCACACAGTGCGCTAACCACTGCACCACCACTCCCCACTCACACACAGTGCGCTAACCACTGCACCACCACTCCCTCTCACATACAGTGCGCTAACCACTGCACCACCACTCCCCACTCACTCACATACAGTGCGCTAACCACTGCACCACCACTCCCCACTCACTCACATACAGTGCGCTAACCACTGCACCACCACTCCCCACTCACTCACATACAGTGCGCTAACCACTGCACCACCACTCCCCTCTCACACACACACAGTGCGCTAACCACTGCACCACCACTCC
>NW_027620888.1:57500-77044 GCF_964198595.1 Lampetra fluviatilis
TGGTGATGGTGGTGATGGTGGTGGTGGTGATGTTAGTGGTGATGGTGGTGTTAGTGGTGATGGTGGTGGTGATGGTGGTGATGTTAGTGGTGATGGTGGTGTTAGTGGTGATGGTGGTGGTGGTGATGTTAGTGGTGATGGTGGTGGTGGTGATGTTAGTGGTGATGGTGGTGGTGGTGATGTTAGTGGTGATGGTGGTGATGGTGGTGATGGTGGTGGTGGTGATGTTAGTGGTGATGGTGATGTTAGTGGTGATGGTGGTGGTGGTGATGTTAGTGGTGATGGTGGTGGTGGTGGTGGTGATGATGTTAGTGGTGATGGTGATGTTAGTGGTGATGGTGGTGGTGTTGGTGGTGGTGATGGTGGTGATGGTGGTGGTGATGGTGGTGATGGTGATGTTAGTGGTGATGGTGATGTTAGTGGTGATGGTGGTGATGGTGGTGGTGGTGGTGGTGATGGTGGTGGTGATGGTGGTGATGGTGATGTTAGTGGTGATGGTGATGTTAGTGGTGATGGTGGTGGTGATGGTGATGTTAGTGGTGGTGGTGGTGATGGTGGTGATGGTGGTGATGGTGATGTTAGTGGTGATGGTGATGTTAGTGGTGATGGTGGTGGTGGTGGTGGTGGTGGTGATGGTGGTGTGATGGTGGTGATGGTGATGTTAGTGGTGATGGTGATGTTAGTGGTGATGGTGGTGGTGGTGATGGTGGTGATGGTGGTGATGGTGGTGGTGGTGATGGTGGTGATGGTGGTGATGGTGGTGGTGATGGTGGTGATGGTGGTGGTGGTGTTAGTGGTGATGGTGGTGTTAGTGGTGATGGTGGTGATGATGATGTTAGTGGTGATGGTGGTGGTGATGGTGATGGTGGTGGTGGTGGTGATGGTGGTGGTGGTGATGGTGGTGATGGTGATGGTGGTGATGGTGGTGGTGGTGTTAGTGGTGATGGTGGTGATGGTGGTGATGGTGATGTTAGTGGTGATGGTGGTGGTGATGGTGATGGTGGTGGTGATGGTGATGGTGGTGGTGGTGGTGGTGGTGGTGGTGATGGTGGTGATGGTGGTGGTGGTGGTGTTAGTGGTGATGGTGGTGATGGTGATGTTAGTGGTGATGGTGGTGGTGATGGTGGTGATGGTGGTGATGGTGGTGATGGTGGTGGTGATGGTGGTGATGGTGGTAGTGGTGATGGTGGTGATGGTGGTGATGATGTTAGTGGTGATGGTGGTGGTGATGGTGATGGTGGTGATGGTGATGGTGGTGATGGTGGTGGTGATGGTGGTGATGGTGATGGTGGTGATGGTGGTGGTGGTGTTAGTGGTGATGGTGGTGATGGTGGTGATGGTGGTGATGGTGATGTTAGTGGTGATGGTGATGTTAGTGGTGATGGTGGTGGTGATGGTGATGGTGGTGGTGATGGTGATGGTGATGGTGGTGATGGTGGTGGTGATGGTGGTGGTGGTGTTAGTGGTGATGGTGGTGATGGTGATGTTGGTGGTGATGGTGGTGGTGATGGTGATGGTGGTGATGGTGATGGTGGTGGTGATGGTGATGGTGGTGATGGTGGTGGTAGTGGTGATGGTGGTGGTGATGGTGATGGTGGTGGTGATGGTGATGGTGGTGGTGATGTTAGTGGTGATGATGGTGATGTTAGTGGTGATGATGATGGTGATGGTGGTGGTGATGGTGTTGATGGTGGTGATGGTGTTGATGGTGGTGATGGTGATGTTAGTGGTGATGGTGGTGGTGGTGGTGGTGATGGTGGTGGTGATGATGTTAGTGGTGATGTCAGTGGTAATGGTGGTGATGGTGATGTTAGTGGTGATGGTGGTGATGTTAGTGGTTCTAGAGGTACTGGAGGTTCTAGAGGCACTGGAGGTTCTAGAGACACTGGAGGTTCTAGAGACACTGGAGGTTCTAGAGACACTGGAGGTTCTAGAGGCACTGGAGGTTCTAGAGGTACTGGAGGTTCTAGAGACACCGGAGGTTCTAGAGACACCGGAGGTTCTAGAGACACCGGAGGTTCTAGAGACACTGGAGGTTCTAGAGACACTGGAGGTTCTAGAGACACTGGAGGTTCTAGAGACACTGGAGGTTCTAGAGACACTGGAGGTTCTAGAGACACTGGAGGTTCTAGAGGCACTGGAGGTTCTAGAGACACTGGAGGTTCTAGAGACACTGGAGGTTCTAGAGACACTGGAGGTTCTAGAGACACTGGAGGTTCTAGAGACACTGGAGGTTCTAGAGACACTGGAGGTTCTAGAGACACTGGAGGTTCTAGAGACACTGGAGGTTCTAGAGACACTGGAGGTTCTAGAGACACTGGAGGTTCTAGAGACACTGGAGGTTCTAGAGACACTGGAGGTTCTAGAGGCACTGGAGGTTCTAGAGGCACTGGAGGTTCTAGAGGCACTGGAGGTTCTAGAGGCACTGGAGGTTCTAGAGGCACTGGAGGTTCTAGAGGCACTGGAGGTTCTAGAGGCACTGGAGGTTCTAGAGGCACTGGAGGTTCTAGAGGCACTGGAGGTTCTAGAGGCACTGGAGGTTCTAGAGGCACTGGAGGTTCTAGAGACACTGGAGGTTCTAGAGGCACTGGAGGTTCTAGAGACACTGGAGGTTCTAGAGACACTGGAGGTTCTAGAGGCACTGGAGGTTCTAGAGACACTGGAGGTTCTAGAGACACTGGAGGTTCTAGAGACACTGGAGGTTCTAGAGACACTGGAGGTTCTAGAGACACTGGAGGTTCTAGAGACACTGGAGGTTCTAGAGACACTGGAGGTTCTAGAGGCACTGGAGGTTCTAGAGACACTGGAGGTTCTAGAGACACTGGAGGTTCTAGAGGCACTGGAGGTTCTAGAGACACTGGAGGTTCTAGAGACACTGGAGGTTCTAGAGACACTGGAGGTTCTAGAGACACTGGAGGTTCTAGAGGCACTGGAGGTTCTAGAGACACTGGAGGTTCTAGAGGCACTGGAGGTTCTAGAGACACTGGAGGTTCTAGAGGCACTGGAGGTTCTAGAGACACTGGAGGTTCTAGAGACACTGGAGGTTCTAGAGGCACTGGAGGTTCTAGAGGCACTGGAGGTTCTAGAGGCACTGGAGGTTCTAGAGACACTGGAGGTTCTAGAGACACTGGAGGTTCTAGAGACACTGGAGGTTCTAGAGGCACTGGAGGTTCTAGAGGCACTGGAGGTTCTAGAGGCACTGGAGGTTCTAGAGGCACTAGAGGTTCTAGAGACACTGGAGGTTCTAGAGACACTGGAGGTTCTAGAGACACTGGAGGTTCTAGAGACACTGGAGGTTCTAGAGACACTGGAGGTTCTAGAGACACTGGAGGTTCTAGAGACACTGGAGGTTCTAGAGGCACTGGAGGTTCTAGAGACACTGGAGGTTCTAGAGGCACTGGAGGTTCTAGAGGCACTGGAGGTTCTAGAGACACTGGAGGTTCTAGAGACACTGGAGGTTCTAGAGACACTGGAGGTTCTAGAGGCACTGGAGGTTCTAGAGGCACTGGAGGTTCTAGTTCTAGAGGTTCTAGAGGTACTGGAGGTTCTAGAGGTACTGGAGGTTCTAGTTCTAGAGGTTCTAGAGGCACTGGAAGTTCTAGAGTCACTGGAGGTTCTAGAGTCACTGTAGGTGCTGTAAATACTGTAGGTGCTAGTACTGGAGGTTCTAAAGGTTCTAGAGTCACTGTAGGTGCTGTAAATACTGTAGGTTCTAGTACTGGAGGTTCTAAAGGTTCTAGAGTCACTGTAGGTGCTGCAGGTACCTGAGTGCGTCCCTCTTGCGAACCCAGCCCTCGGGGCAGGCGCGTAGCGTCACCTCGCGCTCCGGGCGCAACTCCACGTGGAGGTAGTCTGGGGTACAGAACGCGTACCTGGGGGTACGCAGAGTCACTCATTCATTCACTCATTCATTCACTTACTCATTCATTTATTCACTCACTCATTAATTCCCTCATTCACTCACTCAGCCACTCACTCACTCAGCCACTCACTCACTCATTCTAATTCCCTCATTCACTCACTCAGCCACTCACTCACTCAGCCACTCACTCACTCATTCACTCACACACACACTCATACACTCACTCATACACTCACTCATTCATTCACTCACTCAGCCACTCAGCCACTAACTCACTCAACCACCCACTAACCCACCCACTCCACCAACCAATTATTCACCTACTCACCCACTCACTCACCCAATGACCCACTCACCCACCCACTCACCCACTCATTCATCCACTCACTCACCAATTCACACACCCACTCACTCACTCACCCACCCACCCACTCACCCACCCACCCATCCACTCACTCACTCAACCACTCACTCACTCACTCAACCACTCACTCACCCACCTACTCGCCCACCCACTCACTCAGCCACTCACTCACTCACTCAACCACTCACTCACTCACCCACCCATCCACTCACTCACTCACTCAACCACTCACTCACTCACTCAACCACTCACTCACCCACCTACTCGCCCACCCACTCACTCAGCCACTCACTCACTCACTCAACCACTCACTCACCCACTCACTCACTCACCCACCCATCCACTCACTCACTCAACCACTCACTCACTCACTCAACCACTCACTCACCCACCTACTCGCCCACCCACTCACTCACCCACTCAGTCACTCACCCACCCATCCACTCACTCACTCACTCAACCACTCACTCACTCACTCAACCACTCACTCACCCACCTACTCGCCCACCCACTCACTCAGCCACTCACTCACTCACTCAACCACTCACTCACCCACCCACCCACCCACTCACTCACTCACTCACCCACCCACCACCCCACCACTCCACCCACCTAATCTGTGTCTCCGCAGATTTCACCCAGATCTTGCGAACTGTGAGTCTCTGTGGCTGGAGGTAGCGTCCACCCACTAACCCACTCACCCACTTACTCACTCAACCACCCACTCATTCACTCACTCACTCACTCACTCACTCACTCACTCACTCACTCACTCACCCACTCACCCACCCACTCATTCATCACTCACTCATTCATCCACTCACCCACCCACCCACTCACTCATTCATCCACTCACCCACCTACTCGCCCACCCACTCACTCAGCCACTCACTCACTCACCCACTCACTCACTCACACACTCATTCACTCACTCACTCATACACTCATTCATTCACTCACTCACTCACTCACCCACTCATTCACTCATTCACTCACACACTCATTCACTCACTCACTCAGCCACTCACACACTCACTCACTCATTCACTCACTCACTCACTCAGCCACTCACACACTCACTCACTCACTCATACACTCACTCATACACTCACTCACTCATTCACTCACTCACTCATTCACTCACTCACACACTCACTCAGCCACTCACTCATACACGCATACACTCACCCACTCACTCACCCACCCACCCACTACACCAACCAATTATTCACCTACTCACCCACTCACTCACCCAATGACCCACTCACTCACCCACCCACCCCCCCCCCACCCACCCACCCACCCACTCACCCACCCACCCACCCACCCACCCACTCACTCACCCACCCACCCACCCACTCACCCACCCACCCACCCACCCACCCACCCACTCACTCACCCACCCACCCACCCACCCACTCACCCACCCACCCACCCACTCACCCACCCACCCACCCACCCACTCACTCACCCACCCACCCACTCACTCACTCACCCACCCACCCACCCACTCACTCACTCACTCACCCACTCAACCACTCACTCACCCACTCATTCATCCACTCACCCACCCATTCACCCACCCACCCACTAACTCACTCACTCACCCACCCACTCACCCACCCACCCACTCACTCACCCACCCACCACCCCACCCCTCCACCACTCCACCCACCTAATCTGTGTTTCCGCAGACTTCACCCGGATCTTGCGAACGGTGAGTCTCTGTGGGTGCAGGTAGGTAGGCCCGGCTTGGCCCGCCTGCCCTCCCTCCTTGCCTGAGCCGCTCTCCCAGGGCACCAGGGTGTAGAGCTGGGCCCAGAGGTCCGTCCAGGTGGGCGGGCGGTGCCAGGCTAGGTGCACCCGGTGGAGCTCGCCCAGGTCACGGGGTGAGTCGACCAGGAACCAGCGGGTGGAGTTCTCCACCAGGCTGCCGTTCCTGGAGATCGTGTGGTGGTGGGAGGGTGAGTGGGAGGGTGAGTGGGTGGGTGGGTGAGTGGGTGGGTGGGTGAGTGGGTGAGTGAGTGAGTGGGTGGGTGGGTGAGTGAGTGGGTGGGTGGGTGAGTAGGGGAGTGAGTGGGTGAGTGGGTGAGGGTGTGGGTGAGTGGGTGGGTGAGTGAGTGGGTGGGTTGGTGAGTGAGTGGGTGGGTGGGTGAGTGGGTGAGTAGGGAGTGGGTGGATGGGTGAGTGGGTGGGTGGGTAGGTGGGTGAGTGAGTAAGTAGGGGAGTGAGTGAGTGGGTGGGTGGGTGGGTAAGTGGGTGAGTGGGTGGGTGGGTGAGTGAGTGGGTGGGTGGGTGGGTGAGTGAGTGGGTGGGTGGATGAGTGAGTGGGTGAGTGAGTGGGTGGGTGGGTGAGTGGGTGAGTAGGGGAGTGAGTGGGTGAGTGGGTGAGTGAGTGGGTGGGTGGGTGAGTGAGTGGGTGGAAGGGTGAGTGGGTGGGAGGGTGAGTGGGTGGGTGGGTGGGTGGGTGAGTGGGTGAGTGAGTGAGTGGGAGGGTGAGTGAGTGGGTGGGTGAGTGGGTGGGTGGGTGAGCGGCTGAGTGAGTGGGTGGGTGGGTGGGGGGGTGGGTGGGGAGGTGAGTGGGTGGGTGGGTGAGTGAGTGGGTGGGTGGGTGGGTGGGTGGGGAGGTGAGTGGGTGGGTGGGTGGGGGGGGTGAGTGGGTGGGTGGGTGGGGGGGTGAGTGGGTGGGTGGGTGGGTGGGTGAGAGGGTGAGTGAGTGGGTGGGTTTGTGGGTGGGTGGATGGGTGGGTGGGTGAGTGGGTGAGTGAGTGGGTGGGTGAGTGGGTGAGTGGGTGAGTGAGTGAGTGGGTGGGTGAGTGAGTGAGTGGGTGGGTGGGTGGGTGGATGGGTGGGTGGGTGAGTGAGTGAGTGAGTGGGTGGGAGGGTGAGTGAGTGAGTGGGTGGGTGAGTGAGTGGGTGGGAGGGTGGGTGAGTGATGGGTGGGTGGGTGGGTGAGTGAGTGGGTGGGAGGGTGAGTGGGTGGGAGGGTGAGTGGGTGAGTGGGTGGGTGGGTGAGCGGCTGAGTGAGTGGGTGGGTGGGTGAGTGGGTGGGTGGGTGAGTGAGTGGGTGGGTGGGTGGGGGGTGGGTGGGGGGGTGAGTGGGTGAGTGAGTGGGTGGGTGGGTGGGGGGGTGAGTGGGTGGGTGGGTGGGGGGGTGAGTGGGTGGGTGGGTGAGAGGGTGAGTGAGTGGGTGGGTTTGTGGGTGGGTGGGTGGATGGGTGGGTGGGTGGGTGAGTGAGTGGGTGGGTGAGTGGGTGAGTGAGTGAGTGAGAGGGTGAGTGGGTGGGTGGGTGGGTGGGTGGATGGGTGGGTGGGTGGGTGAGTGACTGAGTGAGTGGGTGGGAGGGTGAGTGAGTGAGTGGGTGGGTGAGTGAGTGGGTGGGTGAGTGAGTGGGTGGGAGGGTGGGTGAGTGATGGGTGGGTGGGTGAGTGAGTGGGTGGGAGGGTGAGTGGGTGGGAGGGTGAGTGGGTGGGTGGGTGGGTGAGTGGGTGGATGGGTGGGTGGGTGAGTGAGTGAGTGGGGTGGGCGGGGTGGGTGAGTGATGGGTGGGTGGGTGGGTGAGTGGGTGGGTGGGTGAGTGGGTGGGTGGGAGGGTGAGTGAATGAGTGGGTGGATGAGTGAGTGAGTGGGTGGGTGAGTGAGTGGGTGGGTGCGAGGGTGAGTGAGTGGGTGGGTTTGTGGGTGGGTGGGTGGGTGGATGAGTGGGTGAGTGAGTGGGTGGGTGAGTGGGTGAGTGGGTGAGTGAGTGAGTGGGTGGGTGGGTGGGTGAGTGAGTGGGTGGGAGGGTGAGTGGGTGGGAGGGTGAGTGGGTGGGTGGGTGAGTGGGTGAGTGAGTGAGTGAGTGAGTGGGAGGGTGAGTGAGTGGGTGGGTGAGTGGGTGGGTGGGTGAGCGGCTGAGTGAGTGGGTGGGTGGGTGAGTGGGTGGGTGGGTGAGTGAGTGGGTGGGTGGGTGGGGGGTGGGTGGGGGGGTGAGTGGGTGGGTGGGTGAGTGAGTGGGTGGGTGGGTGGGTGGGGGGGTGAGTGGGTGGGTGGGTGGGGGGGTGAGTGGGTGGGTGGGTGAGTGGGTGGGTGGGTGGGTGAGAGGGTGAGTGAGTGGGTGGGTTTGTGGGTGGGTGGGTGGATGAGTGGGTGAGTGAGTGGGTGGGTGAGTGGGTGAGTGGGTGGGTGGGTGAGTGAGTGAGTGAGTGGGTGGGAGGGTGAGTGGGTGGGTGGGTGGGTGAGTGAGTGAGTGAGTGGGTGGGAGGGTGAGTGAGTGAGTGAGTGGGTGGGTGAGTGAGTGGGTGGGAGGGTGGGTGAGTGATGGGTGGGTGGGTGGGTGGGTGAGTGGGTGGGTGGGAGGGTGAGTGAATGAGTGGGTGGATGAGTGAGTGAGTGGGTGGGTGAGTGAGTGGGTGGGTGCGAGGGTGAGTGAGTGGGTGAGTGAGTGAGTGGGTGAGTGAGTGGGTGGGTGAGTGAGTGGGTGAGTAGGTGGGTGAGTAGGTGAGCGAGTGAGTGGGTGACTAGGTGAGTGGGTGACTATCTAGACAGGCTTAGTCAGCCAGGCGTCTCTCACAGGACGAGTGGAAGGTTGAGTGCCGACCCGCGGCTTCCGTGCATCGAGAGACGCAGCGACGGAGTCACCCCGGCAGAGTCGCCCACAGCGGCCCAGTGTCCACTCAGGTGGACACGCACCTGGTAGTGATAGACTGGGGTGGTGGTGGTGAGGGTGAGTGTGAGGGTGAGTGTGAGGGTGAGTGGGTGAGTGAGTGAGTGGGTGGGTGAGTGGGTAGGTGGGTGAGTGGGTGAGTGGGTGAGTGGGTGGGTGGGTGAGTGGGTGAGTGGGTGAGTGGGTGGGTGAGTGGGTGGGTGAGTGGGTGGGTGGGTGAGTGGGTGAGTGGGTGGGTGGGTGAGTGGGTGGGTGAGTGGGTGAGTGGGTGAGTGGGTGGGTGAGTGTGAGGGTGAGTGGGTGAGTGAGTGAGTGGGTGGGTGGGTGGGTGAGTGAATGGGTGGGTGGGTTGGTGAGTGGGTGAGTGGGTGGGTGGGTGAGTGGGTGAGTGGGTGGGTGAGTGGGTGGGTGGGTGAGTGGGTGGGTGGGTGAGTGGGTGGGTGAGTGGGTGAGTGGGTGAGTGGGTGGGTGAGTGGGTGGGTGAGTGGGTGGGTGGGTGAGTGGGTGAGTGGGTGGGTGGGTGAGTGGGTGGGTGAGTGGGTGAGTGGGTGAGTGAGTGAGTGGGTGGGTGAGTGGGTGGGTGGGTGAGTGGGTGAGTGGGTGGGTGGGTGGGTGGGTGGTGGGTGGGTGAGTGGGTGAGTGGGTGAGTGGGTGGGTGAGTGGGTGGGTGAGTGGGTGGGTGGGTGAGTGGGTGAGTGGGTGGGTGGGTGAGTGGGTGGGTGAGTGGGTGAGTGGGTGAGTGGGTGGGTGAGTGTGAGGGTGAGTGGGTGAGTGAGTGAGTGGGTGGGTGGGTGGGTGAGTGAATGGGTGGGTGGGTTGGTGAGTGGGTGAGTGGGTGGGTGGGTGAGTGGGTGAGTGGGTGGGTGAGTGGGTGGGTGAGTGAGTGAGTGAGTGAGTGGGTGGGTGGGTGGGTGAGTGGGTGAGTGGGTGGGTGGGTGGGTGAGTGAATGGGTGGGTGGGTTGGTGAGTGGGTGAGTGGGTGGGTGGGTGAGTGGGTGAGTGGGTGGGTGAGTGGGTGGGTGAGTGGGTGAGTGGGTGGGTGAGTGGGTGAGTGGGTGGGTGAGTGGGTGAGTGAGTGGGTGGGTGGGTGGGTGAGTGGGTGAGTGAGTGAGTGGGTGGGTGAGTGGGTGGGTGGGTGAGTGGGTGAGTGGGTGAGTGGGTGGGTGGGTGAGTGGGTGGGTGAGTGAGTGAGTGGGTGAGTGGGTGGGTGAGTGTGAGGGTGAGTGGGTGAGTGAGTGAGTGAGTGGGTGGGTGAGTGGGTGGGTGGGTGGGTGAGTGGGTGAGTGGGTGGGTGGGTGAGTGGGTGGGTGAGTGGGTGAGTGGGTGAGTGGGTGGGTGAGTGAGTGAGTGAGTGGGTGGGTGGGTGGGTGAGTGAGTGGGTGAGTGGGTGAGTGGGTGGGTGGGTGAGTGAATGGGTGGGTGGGTTGGTGAGTGGGTGAGTGGGTGGGTGGGTGAGTGGGTGAGTGGGTGGGTGAGTGGGTGAGTGAGTGGGTGGGTGGGTGGGTGGGTGAGTGGGTGGGTGGGTGGGTGAGTGAGTGGGTGAGTGGGTGGGTGAGTGAGTGGGTGAGTGGGTGGGTGAGTGAGTGGGTGGGTGCGAGGGTGAGTGAGTGGGTGGGTGAGTGAGTGGGTGAGTGGGTGGGTGAGTGGGTGAGTGAGTGGGTGAGTGGGTGGGTGAGTGGCTGGGTGGGTGGGTGGTTGAGTGGGTGGGTGGGTGGGTGGGTGAGTGAGTGGGTGAGTGGGTGAGTGGGTGGGTGAGTGAGTGGGTGAGTGGGTGGGTGGGTGAGTGGGTGGGTGAGTGGTTGAGTGGGTGGGTGAGTGGGTGGGTGGGTGAGTAGGTGGGTGGGTGAGTGGGTGGGTGGGTGAGTGAGTGAGTGGGTGGGTGAGTGGGTGGGTGAGTGGGTGAGTGGGTGAGTAGGTGGGTGGGTGGGTGAGTGGTTGAGTGAGTGAGTGGGTGAGTGGGTGAGTGAGTGGGTGAGTGAGTGATTGAGTGGGTGAGTGGTTGAGTGAGTAAGTGGATGATGGTGATGTTAGATCAATATCAACATCACAAGCAACAATGTATAAACATCTTCTTTCGGTAAAGTCGTCACGTAGAAGGGAAATAATAAAATAATAAAAATAAAACACAATAAAATAATTCTCACGACGTTTCGGCCACAACGCAAGCAGCCGTCCTCAGGTGGAGAACAGGTCTGCCGGGGAGCCAGAGTCAGATTTTATGAAGTTTTATTTTTATTATTTTATTATTTCCCTTCTACGTGACGACTTTACCGAAAGAACCAAGAAGATGAATCCCTGCAGTCACGAAAGAAGCTTTAAATCGAAATTTATAAACAGTTCAAAACGTAGCACGCTCTCGCAACCAACATCACCCACGATAGAAGCTGTATTAGTTTCAAATCGCGTTCATATCCACCTAGCAAGGTCTACATCTTGACCTGAAGCAGGAATTCATATCCTGCGGGTCTTCACTTAATTAAAAACCTCTATTATGAATGTATTAACACCACTCAACTTGCCCCTACAGCCCCTGTGTGTGTCTAACACTGCACTTGCCCCTACAGCCCTGCTAGAGGCTACCTGGGGGAGCTTTGTCTGTGTGACAGCACTTGCCCCTACAGCCCCTGCTAGAGGCTACCTGGGGGAGCTTTGTCTGTGTGACAGCACTTGCCCCTACAGCCCCTGCTAGAGGCTACCTGGGGGAGCTTTGTCTGTGTGACAGCACTTGCCCCTACAGCCCCTGCTAGAGGCTACCTGGGGGAGCTTTGTCTGTGTGACAGCACTTGCCCCTACAGCCCCTGCTAGAGGCTACCCGGGGGAGCTTTGTCTGTGTGTACATCATAGGCGGTGCTACTCGCTACTGAAAGCACTTGCCCCTACAGCCCTGCTAGAGGCTACCCGGGGGAGCTTTGTCTGTGTGTGTGTGTGTGTGTAACAGCACTTGCCCCTGCAGGAGGCTACCTGGGGGAGCTTTGCCTGTACCTTTATAGGGCGCCGTGGAACTCGTGCGCAGGTAAAGGGTGCGGGGAGTCTGCGGGGCGTGACGAGCGGATCGCACTCGCAGAGACCTGCACCACCAACAGTAGGATCATCATTAGTAGTATCACCATCAGTAGTAGTATCAGTAGTAGTATCAGTAGTATCATCAGTAGTAGTATCAGTAGTAGTATTAGTAGTATCATCAGTAGTAGTATCAGTAGTAGTAGTGTCATCATTAGTAGTATCAGTAGTAGTAGTATCATCATTAGTAGTATCATCAGTAGTAGTATCATCATCAGTAGTATCAGTAGTAGTATCAGTAGTAGTATCATCAGCATCATCAGTAGTAGTATCAGTAGTATCATCATCAGTAGTAGTATCATCATCATCATCAGTAGTAGTATCATCATCATCAGTAGTACTATAATCACCATCATCATCATCAGTAGTATCATCATCAGTAGTATCATCATCAGTAGTATCATCATCAGTAGTAGTATCATCATCAGTAGTAGTATCATCATCAGTAGTAGTATCATCATCAGTAGTATCATCATCAGCCAAAAACACAATGGCCGGGTCGGTGAGTGGCTGAGTGAGTGGGTGGCTGAGTGAGTGGCTGAGTGAGTGGGTGGCTGAGTGAGTGGGTGGCTGAGTGAGTGGCTGAGTGAATGAGTGGCTGAGTGGCTGAGTGAGTAGCTGAGTGAGTGGCTGAGTGAGTGGCTGAGTGAATGAGTGGCTGAGTGAGTAGCTGAGTGAGTGGCTGAGTGAGTAGCTGAGTGAATGAGTGGCTGAGTGAGTGGCTGAGTGAATGAGTGGCTGAGTGAATGAGTGAGTAGCTGAGTGAGTGAGTGGCTGAGTGAGTGGCTGAGTGAGTGAGTGGCTGAGTGAGTGGCTGAGTGAATGAGTGGCTGAGTGGCTGAGTGAGTAGCTGAGTGAGTGGCTGAGTGAGTGAGTGGCTGAGTGAGTGGCTGAGTGAGTGAGTGGCTGAGTGAATGAGTGAGTAGCTGAGTGAATGAGTGGCTGAGTGAGTGGCTGAGTGAATGAGTAGCTGAGTGAGTGGCTGAGTGAATGAGTGGCTGAGTGAATGAGTGGCTGAGTGAATGAGTGGCTGAGTGAATGAGTGAGTAGCTGAGTGAGTGGCTGAGTGAGTGGCTGAGTGAATGAGTGGCTGAATGAATGAGTGAGTAGCTGAGTGAGTGGCTGAGCGAGTGGCCGAGTGATTGAGTGGCTGAGTTAATGAGTGGCTGAGTGAGTGAGTGAGTGGCTGAGTGAGTGAGTGGCTGAGTGAGTGAGTGGCTGAGTGAATGAGTGGCTGAGTGAGTGAGTGAGTGGCTGAGTGAGTGAGTGGCTGAATGAATGAGTGAGTAGCTGAGTGAGTGGCTGAGCGAGTGGCCGAGTGATTGAGTGGCTGAGTTAATGAGTGGCTGAGTGAGTGAGTGAGTGGCTGAGTGAGTGAGTGGCTGAGTGAGTGAGTGGCTGAGTGAATGAGTGAGTAGCTGAGTGAGTGGCTGAGCGAGTGGCCGAGTGATTGAGTGGCTGAGTTAATGAGTGGCTGAGTGAGTGAGTGAGTGGCTGAGTGAGTGAGTGGCTGAGTGAGTGAGTGGCTGAGTGAATGAGTGAGTGGCTGAGTGAGTGAGTAGCTGAGTGAGTGGCTGAGTGAGTGGCTGAGTGGCTGAGCGAGTGGCTGAGTGAGTGAGTGAGTGGCTGACTGAGTGAGTGAGTGAGTGGCTGAGTAAGTGAGTGAGTGGCTGAGTGAGTGAGTAGCTGAGTGACTGAGTGAGTGACTGAGTGAGTAGCTGAGTGACTGAGTGAGTGGCTGAGTGAGTGGCTGAGTGAGTGGCTGAGTAAGTGAGTGAGTGGCTGAGTGAGTGAGTAGCTGAGTGACTGAGTGAGTGACTGAGTGAGTGGCTGAGTGAATGAGTGGCTGAGTGAATGAGTGAGTAGCTGAGTGAGTGGCTGAGTGAGTGGCTGAGTGAGTGGCTGAGTGAGTGGCTGAGTGAGTGGCTGAGTGAGTGGCTGAGTGAGTGGCTGAGCGAGTGGCTGAGTGAGTGAGTGGCTGAGTGAGTGAGTGGCTGAGTGAGTGAGTGAGCAGCTGAGTGAGTAGCTGAGTGAGTGAGTGGCTGAGTGAGTGAGTGGCTGAGTGAGTGAGTGGCTGAGTGAGTGAGTGACTGACTGAGTGAGTGAGTAACTGAGTGAGTGGCTGAGTGAGTGAGTGAGTGGCTGACTGAGTGAGTGAGTGAGTGGCTGAGTAAGTGAGTGAGTGGCTGAGTGAGTGGCTGAGTGAGTGGCTGAGTGAGTGGCTGAGTGAGTGACTGAGTGAGTGGCTGAGTGAGTGCCTGAGTGAGTGGCTGAGTGAGTGAGTGGCTGAGTGAATGAGTGAGTGGCTGACTGAGTGAGTGAGTGACTGACTGAGTGAGTAAGTGAGTGGCTGAGTGAGTGGCTGAGTGAGTGGCTGAGTGAGTGAGTAACTGAGTGAGTGAGTGAGTGGCTGAGTGAGTGTCTCTCTCCCACCCTCACCTGTGCCCCAGACCCTGACACCTCCTGCCTGAGCAGCTGACGCAGCGGCCTTCGTCGAAGGCCCGGACACTGAGTGGCTGAGTGAGTGGCTGAGTGAGTGGCTGAGTGAGTGGCTGAGTGAGTGGCTGAGTGAGTGGCTGAGTGAGTGGCTGAGTGAGTGAGCGAGTGGCTGACTGAGTGAATGAGTGAGTAGCTGAGTGACTGAGTGAGTGAGTGAGTGGCTGACTGAGTGAGTGAGTGAGTGGCTAAGTGACTGAGTGGCTGAGTGACTGAGTGAGTGACTGAGTGAGTGGCTGAGTGAGTGAGTAGCTGAGTGACTGAGTGAGTAGTTGAGTGACTGAGTGAGTGACTGAGTGAGTGGCTGAGTGAGTGGCTGAGTGAGTGAGTGGCTGAGTGAGTGAGTAACTGAGTGAGTGAGTGGCTGAGTGAGTGTCTCTCTCCCCACCCTCACCTGTGCCCCAGACCCTGACACCTCCTGCCTGAGCAGCTGACGCAGCGGCCTTCGTCGAAGGCCCGGACACTGAGTGGCTGAGTGAGTGGCTGAGTGAGTGGCTGAGTGAGTGGCTGAGTGAGTGGCTGAGTGAGTGGCTGAGTGAGTGGCTGAGTGAGTGAGCGAGTGGCTGACTGAGTGAATGAGTGAGTAGCTGAGTGACTGAGTGAGTGAGTGAGTGGCTGACTGAGTGAGTGAGTGAGTGGCTAAGTGACTGAGTGGCTGAGTGACTGAGTGAGTGACTGAGTGAGTGGCTGAGTGAGTGAGTAGCTGAGTGACTGAGTGAGTAGTTGAGTGACTGAGTGAGTGACTGAGTGAGTGGCTGAGTGAGTGGCTGAGTGAGTGAGTGGCTGAGTGAGTGAGTAACTGAGTGAGTGAGTGGCTGAGTGAGTGTCTCTCTCCCCACCCTCACCTGTGCCCCAGACCCTGACACCTCCTGCCTGAGCAGCTGACGCAGCGGCCTTCGTCGAAGGCCCGGACACTGAGTGGCTGAGTGAGTGGCTGAGTGAGTGGCTGAGTGAGTGGCTGAGTGAGTGGCTGAGTGAGTGGCTGAGTGAGTGAGCAAGTGGCTGACTGAGTGAATGAGTGAGTAGCTGAGTGACTGAGTGAGTGAGTGAGTGGCTGACTGAGTGAGTGAGTGAGTGGCTAAGTGACTGAGTGGCTGAGTGACTGAGTGAGTGACTGAGTGAGTGGCTGAGTGAGTGAGTAGCTGAGTGACTGAGTGAGTAGTTGAGTGACTGAGTGAGTGACTGAGTGAGTGGCTGAGTGAGTGGCTGAGTGAGTGAGTGGCTGAGTGAGTGAGTAACTGAGTGAGTGAGTGGCTGAGTGAGTGTCTCTCTCCCCACCCTCACCTGTGCCCCAGACCCTGACACCTCCTGCCTGAGCAGCTGACGCAGCGGCCTTCGTCGAAGGCCCAGACACTGAGTGGCTGAGTGAGTGGCTGAGTGAGTGGCTGAGTGAGTGGCTGAGCGAGTGGCTGACTGAGTGAATGAGTGAGTAGCTGAGTGACTGAGTGAGTGAGTGAGTGGCTGACTGAGTGAGTGAGTGAGTGGCTAAGTGACTGAGTGGCTGAGTGACTGAGTGAGTGACTGAGTGAGTGGCTGAGTGAGTGAGTAGCTGAGTGACTGAGTGAGTAGTTGAGTGACTGAGTGAGTGACTGAGTGAGTGGCTGAGTGAGTGGCTGAGTGAGTGAGTGGCTGAGTGAGTGAGTAACTGAGTGAGTGAGTGGCTGAGTGAGTGTCTCTCTCCCCACCCTCACCTGTGCCCCAGACCCTGACACCTCCTGCCCGAGCAGCTGACGCAGCGGCCTTCGTCGAAGGCCCGAACACTGAGTGGCTGAGTGAGTGGCTGAGTGAGTGAGTGAGTGGCTGAGTGAGTGAGTGAGTGGCTGAGTGACTGAGTGAGTGACTGAGTGAGTGGCTGAGTGAGTGAGTGGCTGAGTGAGTGTCTCTCTCCCCACCCTCACCTGTGCCCCAGACCCTGACACCTCCTGCCCGAGCAGCTGACGCAGCGGCCTTCGTCGAAGGCCCGAACACTGAGTGGCTGAGTGAGTGGCTGAGTGAGTGAGTGAGTGGCTGAGTGAGTGAGTGAGTGGCTGAGTGACTGAGTGAGTGGCTGAGTGAGTGAGTGAGTGGCTGAGTGACTGAGTGAGTGACTGAGTGAGTGGCTGAGTGAGTGAGTGGCTGAGTGAGTGTCTCTCTCCCCACCCTCACCTGTGCCCCAGACCCTGACACCTCCTGCCCGAGCAGCTGACGCAGCGGCCTTCGTCGAAGGCCCGGACACTGAGTGGCTGAGTGAGTGAGTGGCTGACTGAGTAAGTGAGTGGCTGACTGAGTGAGTGAGTGGCTGACTGAGTGAGTAAGTGAGTGGCTGAGTGAGTGACTGAGTGAGTGAGTGAGTGTGTCTCTCCCCACCCTCCCCACCCTCACCTGTGCCCCAGACCCTGACACCTCCTGCCCGAGCAGCTGACGCAGCGGCCTTCGTCGAAGGCCCGGACACTGAGTGGCTGAGTGAGTGAGTGAGTGGCTGACTGAGTGAGTGAGTGGCTGACTGAGTGAGTGAGTGGCTGACTGAGTGAGTAAGTGAGTGGCTGAGTGAGTGACTGAGTGACTGAGTGAGTGTCTCTCTCCCCACCCTCACCTGTGCCCCAGACCCTGACACCTCCTGCCCGAGCAGCTGACGCAGCGGCCTTCGTCGAAGGCCCGAACACTGAGTGGCTGAGTGAGTGGCTGAGTGAGTGAGTGAGTGGCTGACTGACTGAGTAAGTGAGTGGCTGAGTGAGTGACTGAGTGAGTGGCTGAGTGTCTCTCTCCCCACCCTCACCTGTGCCCCAGACCCTGACACCTCCTGCCCGAGCAGCTGACGCAGCGGCCTTCGTCGAAGGCCCGAACACTCGAGCACAGAAAGCCGGTCAGCTCCCCTCCCTCTCCACCTGCCCCAGAGCTCACGCCCCTCCCCCCCCCTCCTCCTCGTGACCTCCTCCCCCACCACCTCCTCCTCCACCACCACCTCCTCGTGGTGGTGGTGGTGGTGGTGGTGGTTGTGGTGGTGGTTGTGGTGGTGGTTGAGCAAACGAAGCGATGAGGTGAAGATGTGGACGGAGCGTTCGTGCTCACACTTGGCAGACTCGGCTAGGCCTGGGGGGGGGGACAGAGACTCACAGAGATCAATAGAGACTCACAGAGACCCACAGATACATAGAGACCCACAGAGACCCACAGAGACTCACAGAGACTCATAGAGACTCATAGAGACTCATAGAGATACATAGAGACTCATAGAGACTCATAGAGATACATAGAGACTCACAGAGACCCACAGAGACTCATAGAGACTCACAGAGACTCACAGACACCCATAGAGACTCACAGAGACTCATAGAGATACATAGAGACTCACAGAGACCCACAGAGACTCACAGAGACTCACAGAGACTCACCACACAGAGACACACCACACAGAGACACACAGAGACCCACAGACACCCACAGACTCCACATAGAGACACACAGACACACAGAGACACACACAGAGACACACACAGACTCACAGAGACTCACCACACAGACACCCACCACACAGAGACCCACCACACAGAAACTCACCACACAAAGACCCACAGAGACCCACAGACACCCACAGACTCCACATACAGACACACAGAGACCCACAGAGACCCACACAGAGACCCACACAGAGACCCACACAGAGACCCACACAGAGACCCACAGACACCACACACAGACACCCACAGAGACCCACACAGAGACCCACAGACACCACACACAGACACCCACAGAGACCCACAGACACCACACAGACTCCACACACTCACAGACTCTACCCACACACGATGCCCATCCTCTGCACGTTGGCCACGGCGTTGTCGAAGTCGCACAGACACCCACAGACACCCACAGAGACCCACAGAGACCCACAGAGACACACAGAGACACACAGAGACACACACAGAGACTCACCACACAGAGACACACAGAGACCCACAGACTCCACACAGAGACCCACAGAGACACCCACAGAGACTCACCACACAGAGACCCACAGACACCCACAGAGACCCACAGACTCATCACACAGAGACCCACAGAGACCCACAGAGACACACAGAGACCCACAGAGACCCACAGAGACGCACAGAGACCCACACAGAGACCCACAGAGACTCACCACACAGAGACCCACAGAGACCCACAGAGACTCATCACACAGAGACCCACAGAGACCCACAGAGACCCACACAGAGACCCACAGAGTCACACAGACACCCACAGACTCACCACACACACCCACCACACACACACACCACACACACACACCACCCACCCACGATGCCCATCCTCTGCACGTTGGCCACGGCGTTGTCGAAGTCGCACCCGGGCTGAGCGCCGCCCCCGTTGGGGTAGAAGTCGTCGTGTCCGAGGGCGGCGCGGATGCCGATGCTGAAGCCCAAGTTGGAGCCCAGGCCCAGGACCCAGCCTTGGGCGCCAGGCCTTCGAGACGCCGCTGTCTGCGTGAGCGCGTCTCCCACGTCAACGTAGGAGAGACGCGCTCCCGCAGACAGAGACGTCTCGAAGGACGGGCCGGCTGGGTCAAGGCCTGGGGAGGGGGGGAGGGGGGGGGAGGGGGGGGGAGGGGGGAGGGAGGAGAGGAGGAGAGAGGGGGGGGGGGGAGGGAGGAGAGGGAGGGAGGAGAGGGAGGGGAAAGGGGGGGGAAGAGGGGGAGGGAGGGGGGGGGAGAGGGGGAGGGGGAGGAGAGGGAAGGGGGAGGGGGGGGAGGAGGGAGGGGGAGGGAGGGGGGGGGATCTTTAGAGGACCTCACCATCACCATCACCACCACCATCACCACCATCATCACCACCATCACCATCACCACCACCACCATCACCATCATCATCACCACCATCACCACCACCACCATCATCACCACCATCACCACCATCACCACCATCACCACCACCACCACCACCATCACCACCACCACCACCACCACCATCACCACCACCACCATCACCGCCATCACCACCACCACCACCACCACCACACCACCATCACCACCATCACCACCACCACCATCACCATCATCATCACCATCATCATCACCACCATCACCATCACCACCACCACCACCACGATCACCACCATCACCACCACCACCATCACCATC
>NW_027620889.1:0-17000 GCF_964198595.1 Lampetra fluviatilis
GTTCACTCTGGACACGTGGAGGTGTTCACTATAGACGCGTGGAGGTGTTCACTATAGACACGTGGAGGTGTTCACTATAGACACGTGGCGGTGTTCACTATAGACACGTGGAGGTGTTCACTATAGACACGTGGAGGTGTTCACTATAGACGCGTGGCGGTGTTCGCTATAGACGCGTGGCGGTGTTCACTATAGACACGTGGAGGTGTTCACTATAGACACGTGGAGGTGTTCACTATAGACGCGTGGCGGTGTTCGCTATAGACACGTGGAGGTGTTCACTATAGACACGTGGAGGTGTTCACTATAGACACGTGGAGGTGTTCGCTATAGACACGTGGCGGTGTTCACTATAGACACGTGGAGGTGTTCGCTATAGACACGTGGAGGTGTTCGCTATAGACACGTGGAGGTGTTCACTATAGACACGTGGAGGTGTTCGCTATAGACGCGTGGAGGTGTTCGCTATAGACGCGTGGAGGTGTTCACTATAGACACGTGGAGGTGTTCGCTATAGACACGTGGAGGTGTTCGCTATAGACACGTGGAGGTGTTCACTATAGACACGTGGCGGTGTTCACTATAGACACGTGGAGGGGAAACCCGGGGATCGGGAAGGAAATCCACGCGACCACGGGGAGAGAGAGAGAGACACGTAAACTACAAATATACAGCAGGCGTCAGGGTCGGGATCGAACCCACGACTTCCTGTATGCCAGGACAGGTAGTTAACATCTCACCACAGAGAGACACGCAGCCTCGGCGGTGTTGGTTGATCCTCAATGAATTACTTGGTGGAGTGAGGAAGCATTAATACTGAGCAGGTGAAGGTGGCCAGGCGTGGGTCTGGATACACCACCACCTGTGAACCATGCTGCCAGTGTGTGAGAGTGGTGGAGCCAGTGGGGGTGGGGTGGCACGTGCCCCCCCAACGATCCGATAGAAATCCGTAATTTCGATAGGATCATTGGGGTTTATTAGTAACTAGCTTCACTACCCGGCTTTGCCCGGGACTTGGATTCTTGTCTTGGATTAATTTAATATTCCCTCATAATTCAATGAAAAACCCTGAAAAAATTGATGCTTGCAAGAAGGAAGCCGAAACACTTCAATTTACCTAAATCGGATGTTTTCACTCAAGGAAATTCAACCTGAACCCACTGCTACGTCAGGTCGATTTTTGCCACTCGGGAAGGGAATGACGCGGCGCTCGCTTAGACATTCCAGACAGCATAAGCTGTGAAAATTTCATGACGCCAGAGCTCAGCGTTGGAGAGTTTTTGCTGCTGCACACAAACAAACACGTGTAAGTTCTGCTTTATATTTAAGATGGCAGTTGTACCCGTTCTTCACACGGATTAGGATTGAAACTCCGAGAAGCCAATGACTTAATCGGCCAGGAGCGAAGCGCCACCTAAAATCTCCCGGCACGCTGTGAACAGCTGTAGAAGTACGGCGCGCAAAGAGCCATGTGGTAGGGGGGTAAGCATTGCAGAGCGCTTAGCTCAGGTGTGATGCGGGTTGACGCCACATACGTCATGGTCATTTCCCCCCCCCCCCCCCCCCAAAATACAAAAGTTTATTTTTCTTTCCTGAAGGCATCAACACGTTCAGCGAGCGCGATGACGATCGCACGCGTCGAATGAAAAGCAAGGGACAAGTCCTTTCTCACTAACAACTCCTTTCTCACTAACAACTCCTTACTTACTAACAACTCCTGTAATTTTTCATTGCTGGAGGGGTTTCCCCCCCCTACCTGAAAATCCTGGCTCCACCTCTGAGTGTGTGACAGTGTCAAGTTTGTATTTGCAGTAAAGTCTATTAACTCTATTGAGCACAGAGGTTATATCAAAACGGTAGTTTATTTTAGTTTTCCTCTGGAACTCTTTGTAAGAATGGAGTCAGGAAGTGATCACAGCACACACGTGCAGCAGCTGAAGTCAGAACTGCTCATCCCAGCAATTAAGGACATCTGTGCCTGGCTTCACACCTCTAAGTTGCGATTGAACATTAATTTATGCATTTGTGCATGACACAAATAGTATTATTTTAAACACCCTTTGCTATGTCAGCTGAATTTAGCTTTCATAAACATTTATTTTGAAGCAAAACAGCTGAAATTGTGTGCTCTGAGTTTTGGGTTAACGTTCATTTTGAAGATACGAGGGCTTCCAGGCACGTTTCTAACCACTTGACCTCTCATTGTGTGCCATAACAGCCCGTGTGATGAATTTGGAACACTTTTTCACTATATCATGAATATATGAATAAGTATAGATGTGTAAGTCATGTGTGACTGTATATGCATTCCTCTGTGCATCGATACTGACGTGTAGATGGTGTGGATATTCTCTTTTTTCTGTCTGCAGTTGTCGCTTCCTCTGCAGAATTTGTCTCATGGAGCAAAGGCACTCGGCGCAGCTCGGTGCAAAAAGGCATCAATGCGACCGGTGTGCATACAGCACGGATTGTCCTGCACATTTGACACAGCACCAGAGAACTCACACGGGAGAGAAACCCTTCAAGTGCAGTGTGTGTGGGAAGGCGTTTGCACAGTTATCTACTCTTGTAACACACAAGAGAACACACACGGGAGAGAAACCCTTCAAGTGCAGTGTATGTGGGAAGGCGTTTGCACGTTCATCTACTCTTGTAATACACCAGAAAACACACACGGGAGAGAAACCCTTCAAGTGCAGTGTGTGTGGGAAGGTGTTTGCACGTTCATCTGCTCTTGTAGCACACCAGAGAACACACACGGGAGAGAAACCCTTCAAGTGCAGTGTGTGTGGGAAGGCGTTTTCAGATTCATCTTCTCTTGTAACACACAAGAGAACACACACGGGAGAGAAACCCTTCAAGTGCAGTGTATGTGGGAAGACGTTTGCACTTTCAGCTCATCTTGTAGCACACCAGAGAACACACACGGGAGAGAAACCCTTCAAGTGCAGTGTGTGTGGGAAGGCGTTTTCAGATTCATCTGCTCTTGTAAGACACAAGAGAACACACACGGGAGAGAAACCCTTCAAGTGCAGTGTGTGTGGGAAGGCGTTTGCACGTTCAGCTCATCTTGTAACACACAAGAGAACACACACGGGAGAGAAACCCTTCAAGCGCAGTGTGTGTGAGAAGGCGTTTACACTTTCACGAAATCTTCAAAGACACCAGAGAACACACAAGCATCAGAAGATCCACAAGGAGTGGAGTCTGAAATCAGCTTGTGAATATCAAAGTGCCTCAATGAGCCCATCCCTCATCAAACAAGAACCGGAAGAAAATCTCAGCTTGGACACTTTTAAAGAAATCGAGGTGAAATATGAAGAGGTGAAGGTGAAATGTGAAGACGTGATGGTGAAGAGCCAAGAAGTGAAGGTAAAATGTGAAGATGACGATTCAACTCCCAAATCGGACCTTCACATCGATGGAGACAACGTGAAGCAGGAGGAGAATTCTGACTGTGAGGCAGAGCGAGGCGACTCCCAGCAGTTTGTGGAAGTGGAGGTGTGGGTGGACTTCCTCCGAGACAATACAAAGTCAAATGGAGACCCGGGAGATGCGTAAGCCTTAGACCAGTGGTTCTTAACCTGGGGTTCGATCGAACCCCTGGGGTTCGGTGAGTCAGTCTCAGGGGTTCGGCGGAGGTTAAGACACACACCTGACTCATGTGTGCGCGCACGTGCGTGTGTGTGCACGCACGTGCACACACGCGCACGCACACGCACACACGTGCACGCACGTGCACGCGCACGCACGCGCACGCACGCACGTGCACACACGTGCACGCACGTGCACACACGTGCACACAGAAGTGCACGTGTGTGCACACACGTGCACGTACTGGCAGTCTATAATGTCGACTGTAGCCTGGTTATTAAGCTGGGTGAGTGTACTGGCAGTCTATAATGTCGACTGTAGCCTGGTTATTAAGCTGGGTGAGTGTACTGGCAGTCTATAATGTAGACTGTAGCCTGGTTATTAAGCTGGGTGAGTGTACTGGCAGTCTATAATGTAGACTGTAGCCTGGTTATTAAGCTGGGTGAGTGTACTGGCAGTCTATAATGTCGACTGTAGCCTGGTTATTAAGCTGGGTGAGTGTACTGGCAGTCTATAATGTAGACTGTAGCCTGGTTATTAAGCTGGGTGAGTGTACTGGCAGTCTATAATGTAGACTGTAGCCTGGTTATTAAGCTGGGTGAGTGTACTGGCAGTCTATAATGTAGACTATAATTTGCTTCATCAAGTGAGGCGTGATTTATTATAATTTTATTATTTTATTTCTATTTTTACTTTTATTAATTTAAATTTCATTTTTTACCTACGTGGTGACTTTACCGAAAAAACCTAAGAGTACGTGAGTTGGTGTGTTGACCGACTCTCTGTGTTGCATTACATGAAGTGTCTCTCTCTCTCTCTGTGCAGTCACCAAACCTCCAAGTCTCTCATTGACACAAGGCCGTCATTATAACATAAGTATAATATTATGTTATAATATATAATGTTATAATAAGTATAATATGTTATAATTATAATGTTATAATATGTTATGATAAGTATAAAAATCAAATATGCCTTCCCAATATGTTTCTGTAAAAATATTTGTAAATAAAAATTGCGATGCTCTGTTAATAAAGACAACAATTTGCTAAACCTTGGCCACGAAATCTGGACTTGTCTTCATATCACAATGCATAGATTCCTGTTTATAGGATTGCGTTGTACTTTATGAATCCCTAATCTCTGCCATTACATACTATGAAACAAGAAAAGGTTAAAAAGAAAAAACAGAGCAATGTATTACAATACACTATTAGACATTATTGTATCAAATAAAACAAAGTCCATCCCATGTGCTAGTGAACTTTTTTAAATATTTTAGGGAGGAAATGGCAGGAAAATAGTTTTCAAATTTATATATTTTTCTGGGGGGGGGACCCCAGACCCGTGGAATATTTGGTCCCCCCCAATGTTGACTCCATGGCTACGGCCTTGCATTGACGTGCTAGTTTCTCTACCCCCCCCCCTCTCTCTATTTAAGGCCTCAACACAGAGGCGTTGTTTCTCTGTGTGCCTATGTGTGTCTCTCTCTGTGTGTCTCTGTGTCATCTCTCTCTGTGTGTCTATGTGTGTCTCTCTCTCTCTGTGTGTCTCTGTGTCATCTCTCTCTGTGTCTGTGTGTCTCTCTCTGTGTGTCTCTCTGTCATCTCTCTCTGTGTGTCTATGTGTGTGTCTCTCTCTGTGTGTTTTTGTGTCATCTCTCTCTCTCTGCTTAAGTTTTAATTTCCCTTCACCTGGCTCGCTACTTTGTAACTTTGTTTTGTTTTAAATATTCACAGTTTTTTTTCATTTTTTACCAGGCCACACCCGCTTGAGCTGCTGTACTGCTCTTGTTTCAAAGTGAACACCGCGTGGCGGTGTTCACTCAAGACACGTGGCAGAGTTCACTCTGGACGTGTGGCGGTGTTCACTCTAGACGCGTGGCGGTGTTCACTCTAGACGTGTGGCGGTGTTCACTCTAGACGCGTGGCGGTATTCACTCTAGACGCGTGGCGGTATTCACTCTAGACGCGTGGCGGTATTCACTCTCTACATGTGGAGGGGTAACCCGAGGATCGGGAAGGAAATCCACGTGACCACGGGGAGAGAGAGAGAGACACGAAAACTACAAATATACAGCAGGCGTCAGGGTCAGGATGGAACCCACGACTTCCTGTATGCCAGGACAGGTAGTTAACATCTCACCACAGAGAGACACGCAGCCTCGGCTGTGTTGGTTGATCCTCAATGAATTACTTGGTGGAGTGAGGAAGCATTAATACTGAGCAGGTTAAAGGTGGCCAGGCGTGGGTCTGGACACACCACCACCTGTGAACCGTGCCAGTGTGTGACAGTGGTGGAGCCAGTGGGGGTGGGGTGGCACTTGCCCCCCCAACGATCCGATAGAAATCCGTAATTTCGATAGGATCATTGGGGTTTATTAGTAACTAGCTTCACTACCCGGCTTTGCCCGGGACTTGGATTCTTGTCTTGGATTAATTTAATATTCCCTCATAATTCACTGAAAAACCCTGAAAAAATTGATGCTTGCAAGAAAGAAGCCGAAACACTTCAATTTACCTAAATCGGATGTTTTCACTCAAGGAAATTCAACCTGAACCCACTGCTATGTCAGGTCGATTTTTGCCACTCGGGAAGGGAATGACGCGGCGTTCGCTTAGACATTTCAGACAGCATAAGCTGTGAAAATTTCATGACGCCAGAGCTCAGCGTTGGAGAGTTTTTGCTGCTGCACACAAACAAACACGTGTAAGTTCTGCTTTATATTTAAGATGGCAGTTGTACCCGTTCTTCACACGGATTAGGATTGAAACTCCGAGAAGCCATTGACTTCATCGGCCAGGAGCGAAGCGCCACCTAAAATCTCCCGGCACGCTGTGAACAGCTGTAGAAGTACGGCGCGCGAAGAGCCATGTGGTAGGGGGGTAAGCATTGCAGAGCGCTTAGCTCAGGTGTGATGCGGGTTGATGCCACATACGTCATGGTCATTTCCCCCCCCCCCCCCCCCCAAATACAAAAGTCTATTTTTCTTTCCTGAAGGCATCAACACGTTCAGCGAGCGCGATGACGATCACACGCGTCGAATGAAAAGCAAGGGACAAGTCCTTTCTTACTAACAACTCCTTTCTCACTAACAACTCCTTACTTACTAACAACTCCTGTAATTTTTCATTGCTGGAGGGGTTTCCTCCCCCTACCTGAAAATCCTGGCTCCACCTCTGAGTGTGTGACAGTGTCAAGTTTGTATTTGCAGTAAAGTCTATTAACTCTATTGAGCCCAGAGGTTATATCAAAACGGTAGTTTATTTTAGTTTTCCTCTGGAACTCTTTGTAAGAATGGAGTCAGGAAGTGATCACAGCAAACACGTGCAGCAGCTTAAGTCGGAACTGCTCATCCGAGCAATCAAGGACATCTGTGCCTGGCTTCACACCTCTAAATTGCGATTGAACATTAATTTATGCATTTGTGCATAACACAAATAGTATTATTTTCAACACCCATTGTTATGTCAGCTGAATTTAGCTTTCATAAACATTTATTTAGAAGCCAGACAGCTGAAATTGTGTGCTGAGTTTTGGATTAACGTTCATTTTGAAGATACGAGGGCTTCCAGGCACGGTTATAACCATTTGCCCTCTCATTGTGTGCCATAACAGCCCATGTGATGAATTTGGGACACTTTTTTACTATATCATAAATATATGAATAACTATAGACGTGTAAGTCACGTGTGACTGTGTATATATGTGTAGTAACGCTTACGACTCGTTGACACCGGAGTTGGAGGCACACTTGTTTATTTGAACACCAACTTTGTGACATACACAATTGAGGGGGTATCGGCCCCCTCACCCGTCTATCTGAGGACACACCTCTAGGCTAACCCTAGCCTGCCTCTGAGTCCTCCACTAATGGGCTAGGGGAGGCTATCTTGGCCCGACACTGGTCAGTCGGGCCCGGTACCCAGAGTCCAGACCAGCACTGGCTCTGGCTCTGGTACGGACGTCGCAGAGGGCACCTGCTTGTGCACACATGTAGCCCCGCCTACTGTGTTTGTTTACCATAGGCTGCCATGCATAACGGGCTCTCTCTCTAACACCCCTACATATGCATTCCTCTGTGCCTCGATACTGACGTGTAGATGGTGTGGATATTCTTTGTTTCTGTCTGCAGCTGTCGCTGCCTCTGCAGAATTGGTCTCATGGAGCAAAGGCACTCGGCGCAGCTCGGTGCAAAAAGGCATCAATGCGACCAGTGTGCATACAGCACGGATCGTCCTGAACATTTGACACGGCACCAGAGAACTCACACAGGAGAGAAACCCTTCAAGTGCAGTGTGTGTGGGAGGGCGTTTGCACAGTCATATGATCTTGTAACACAACAGAGAACTCACACAGGAGAGAAACCCTTCAAGTGCAGTGTGTGTGGGAGGGCGTTTGCACAGTCATATGATCTTGTAACACACCAGAGAACACACAAGGGAGAGAAACCCTTCAAGTGCAGTGTGCGTGGGAAGGCGTTTGCACAGTCATCTGCTCTTGTAGCACACCAGAGAACACACACGGGAGAGAAACCCTTCAAGTGCAGTGTGTGTGGGAAGGCGTTTGCACAGTCATCTGCTCTTGTGACACACAAGAGAACACACACGGGAGAGAAACCCTTCAAGTGCAGTGTGTGTGGGAAGGCGTTTTCAGATTCATCTACTCTTGTAAAACACAAGAGAACACACACGGGAGAGAAACCCTTCAAGTGCAGTGTGTGTGGGAAGGCATTTTCACAGTCATCTGCTCTTGTAGCACACCAGAGAACACACACGGGAGAAAAACCCTTCGAGTGCAGTGTGTGTGGGAAGGCGTTTGCATGGTCACCACATCTTCAAAGACACCAGAGAACACACAAGCATCAGAAGATCCACCAGGAGTGGAGTGTGAAATCAGCTTGTGAAAGTCAAAGTGCTGCAATGAGCCCATCGCTCATCAAACAAGAACCGGAAGAAAATCCCAGCTTGGACACTTTTAAAGGTAACGAGGTGAAATATGAAGAGGTGAATGTGAAATGTGAAGACGTGATGGTGAAGAGCAAAGAAGTGAAGGTAAAATGTGAAGATGAAGATTCAACTCCCAAATGGGACCTTCGCATCGATGGAGGCAACGTGAAGCAGGAGGAGAATTCTGTCTGTGAGGCAGAGCGAGGCGACTCCCAGCAGTTTGTGGAAGTGGAGGTGTGGGTGGACTTCCTCCGAGACAATACAAAGTCAAATGGAGACCCGGGAGATGCGTAAGCCTTTGACCAGTGGTTCTTAACCTGGGTTCGATCGAACCCCAGGGGTTCGGTGAGTCAGTCTCAGGGGTTCGGCGGAGGTTAAGACACACACCTGACTCATGATTGTGCACCAGTAAAACATGTACCTATGTTTTGAATTTGAAAAAATAATTTTATTTTTCCAATTAAGAAGGGTTCTGTGAATGCGCATATGAAACTGGTGGGGTTCAGTACCTCCAACAAGGTTAAGAACCACTGCCTTAGACGATGCCGCTCCAATAGATGCACCTTTGTCACAGGCCTTTAATGACAAGAATGTGAAGTTGAACACTCAGTTCCTAGGTTCAACCTGCAGGGTAAGAGCGGCCAGTCTTTGTGGACCTGTGTGTTGGGTAGATCTCTAACCAGGAGCGAGAGCCAATAAGCTCCCAAGCATTCACTGTTATCAATTGCATTTATATTGTGCTTGCTTAATTGCCTCGGCAATTCGGAGTTTTCATCGTATCTCGTCTCAAACACTCCAAGAGCATCCCCAAGTAGTAGCTGCCCCTGTGTAGCACAAGGTGGTGGCCCTGCACCGGCTTGCATGTGGACAAGAGCCTGTCAGTAGGGGGCGATGGTTGATGTGGCATCTCAGTTGTGAAGTTTGTAGGTAATGTTTAGAATTTGCTAAATTTTTACCCAGATGCCAGCATGCAATGGCCGACTCGTTTTGAATGGTGCATTAGTATGTTGTACATACACTGTTAAGCAGACGGTGCGTATTTTTTTTCATTAGCTTCTTGTTAATAGGATGTAACCTAATGCAGTATATTTCAGTGCAGTAATTCAATTTTGTTAATATGCCTGTCACGAATTTAGAATGAATACTTGTCTGATGGTGTGCGTACATGTACCATTTTGTCTATAAGGGTCAAACATTGAATGAGTCATGTTAGGACACAGTGTGTGTTTTGCAAGTAACCTGTACAGATCACTCAGGTGAGACTCATTGTTCTTGTGATACAGGTCAAAGGGTACTTTTGTGTTTTCAGGAAGCATCTCCCTCTGGAGCAACTCAATGTCTTTGAAATAGGGAGCACACTCGGATCATTCATCAATTACAAGGCAAACCACTCAAAAGTTACACGTAGTGTAGATACATTCTCTACAACTTGAATTATAATTTGGTATTACGTGTTGACACAAATTTCGTCTAACTAGGGCTAGAAATGCTCCTTACTGATTAACGTCTGGATGTTTGAAGCTATCGGTTGAAGCAAGCCCGGCTGCTCTTGAGACGCTGTGCACCAATAAGGGTCCCCAGGTGGCTTGCACTGAATCAATGACGCGCTCCCAGAAGTCTGTGCTAGTTATAGTTTGTGTAAAACATTCCTTTGTTTCGTGGAGAGATCGATAAATGAAAGATGTCGTGTCTGCTGATCTGCTTCATAGCAAGGAGGTAATTTTAAGAGCATATTTGAAATGCATTTTTGGTACAGATTTGTATTCGGTTACAAGGCAGAGCACATCTAGTAGATGCATTCTCCACAACAACACTCATTAGAACTTTGCATGACGTCTTATATGTTGGCGAACTAGGACAATAAATGGTCCTTGCCGATTAACGTCTGGATGTTCACAACCATGGGTTGAAGCAAGCCGGACTGCCTACAGCCCCCTCACAACCATTTACGGCCTTGGGCTAGGAAAGTCACGAAAAATGCACACGAACGATGCATTCACGCAAGCACCCGATGCTCCGTTTTGAAGTTTCAAAATGAAACAACTTTGAATTGTATTATGTTTTGCATTAGATAATTGTATTTCTTCTTTAAAAGCTTATATCATTTTACATCTGGAAGACTTAATTGAAAACGACATTTCGTGTGAATTTTCTCTCGTCGTTAAGTAGATTGCCTTGCCGCGGATTCTGTTTGATGCGGACTTTCACCTGGTTGAGAGAAGACCGCCGTCTGCAGATCGATTCCAACGTGATCGAACGTCTGTCCCTGCGCCTCCGTCGTTCATGCAGGGGGCGCGTAGGTTTGCAGTGCCCCCTGCATGAAAGCGATGGAAAGTGCAGCGTTCGTCACAGATAAATGAAGTCGTGTGCTTATATATTTATGTATAAATTGTACACCAAAACCGGTCCACAGTTGACTTGCACTGAATGCTGCAGTAGTTATATTTTGTGTAAAACATTCCTTTGTTTCGCGGAGAGACTGATAAATGAAAGACGTCTGCTGATCTTGTTCGTATCTGTGTACATTGATATCCCACATTGCTTACACTACACACCACACAGGGAAATAAATAGAAACTAGAACGACTTCCGGGGATGGGCAAAGATCGAGGAAACTTTCAATGGATCGAGTTCAGTGTGTTCGATTCAACATCTCTGTCCGTCTGTCTCTCTGTTTGCCTCTGTGTGTCTCTCTGCCTGTGTCTCTCTGCCTGTCTCTGTCTATGTCGTCTCTGTGTCTCTGTGTTCCTCTTGTCTGTGTCTGTCCGCCTGTCTTGTCTGTGTCTGTCTATCAGCGTCTGTCCAACCGCAGTCAACGACTGTCAGTAGCAGCAGGCGCCCGTTCAACTCCCACGGCTACACGCCACTCAAACTTGCTCCCAACACACAAAGACAAAGACCCCCCCCGTACAGCCTTAACAGACTGTAGGGGCACACGAGGGGGTGGGTGGCCAGCACCACGCCCGGCCGCCTTTGTCTCCCCAGTGGCGATGTTGACACACCGCACCGGGGACTCGTTTGAGGCTGAGTCGACGTAGGGGAGGCTCAGGACCGGCTCAGAAAGTCGTCACTGGCGGTGTTGGCCACGAGCGGGAATGGAACTCGGCTGGTCGGTGCGGAGCGCAGCGCTCACCACGTCACTGCCGCTCCCCTTCTGTCAACAAACTTGAACTCTGACCCCGCCCTCTGACGTCGCCGCTCAGCGTGACCTCATCGGCGTCAAACGCCAGGGGGAGGTGTGCCTCGCTAGTGACGTCATGTCACCAAGGTATTCACCCCACCCAACTCACGCGCTCTTGAGCGTGACGTCACCTCCGCTCGGCCGCTGCCGATATCTGTTCCAGTGCCAATCCTTATTTGGGCAAAGCTACGCCCGGTGACTGGCGGCTCATTAACATAATTTATTTAAGTTACAGAGCCGCTCGTTGTGGGAGGAGAGTGTCTTTTCTTGCAAGTGACGTCATGTCACCTCCTGCCTCGTGACGTCACGATGTAACAGGAAGTTGCCGCTCAGCGCTCGCCCTGAAATCCGAGGTGAGAAATTCTCATCGCGGTTGTTGTGGTGGTTGTTGTTGTTGTTGTGGTGGTTGTTGTTTACCGAGGTAGAGCCTCGCTCTCTCTCTCGTAGGGATGTTATTTGAGTAGCAGCGAGCATGGAAGCGATGTCCAAGTTGGAATTTTACAACGCGGGGCCTTGCCTCCTGCCCTCGCCTGATCGCGTTTGCTTCAATTCTCTCGCTCAAGTTTAATTTGTCTTCACACGGCTCGCCACTTTGTAACTTTGTTTTACTTTTAATATTCTTAGTTTTTCTTTTTTTATTCCAGGCCAAGCCCGCTTGAGCTGCTATACCGCGCTTGTTTTCAGAAGCGACCTGCCCACAACAACAACAAGGTGAGGCTCGTCAACAGCGTGGCAGTGTTCACTCTAGACACGTGGCGGTGTTCACTCTAGACACGTGGCGGTGTTCACTCTAGACGCGTGGCGGTGTTCACTCTAGACGTGTGGTGGTGTTCACTCTAGACGTGTGGTGGTGTTCACTCTCTGCATGTCGAGATGGGGACAACCGGGGGTCAGGGTCGGGATCGAACCCACGACTTCCTGTATACCAGGAGAGGTAGTTAACACCACGGGGAGAGAGACGCAGCCTCGGCGATGTTGATTGATCCTCAATGAATTTCTTGGTGGAGTAAGGAAGCATTAATACACCACCACCTGTGAGCCATGCCAGTGTGTGACAGTGTAAAGTTTGTGTTTGCAGTAAAGTCTATTAACTCTATTGAACAGGGAGGTTATATCAAAGCTGTAGTTTGTTTTTTGTTTTCCTCTGGAGCTCTTTGTAAGAATGGAAACAGTCAAGAAGTTAACACAGCACACACATGCAGGTGAAGTCAGATCTGTTCATCCCAGCATTCAAGGACATCGTGAGCCTGTCTGGCTTCACACCTGTTGTATATGTTGGGCCTTGAAAAATTAATTAAAAATAATAAAAATTAAATGTAAATAGGAAAAATGTGTAATTATCCGAAATTATGCTAATTAGGGAGGTGATCCTATTAAGTTATGCAACTGTATGCAATTATGCTAATGTTTGCAGTTATGATAATTACGCTTATCTTCGTTGTCTAGGGTCGTATTATCACTCGGGATAATACAATTAGTCTCGTTTTAACATTTACTGATTGTGTCTTCGTGTCTCCAAATTCAAATCTCACCGCAGGATACAGTTCTCATAATTGAGATCATTACGCATGAACTTAGGAAGGCACCACTCGGACTCTTTTGTGTTAAGAAATTTAAATTTCTAACCAATAACATAAAACTTTAATATTCGAACTCTTATGCTTGGAATTGTCAACACAGTACCCCTGGAGATGTTCTCATTGATCCGTACATTTAACCCTCAATGATTACGTTGTTTACTGGGTAACAGAACATTCGATTAATTCCTCAGAGTAACGCGAGCATATACGGCGATAGGAAAACGTCCTTAAACATGCATGCGACGATATTCCTACGAACGGCAATAAAAAAACATTTCCCGAAAGCAAAAGTATACGTCAATTAATTCATTGGCAAGATTATGCAATCATCGAAAAGGAATGACAAAAATACTTATGAACGACCGTATCCACGTAACTCAATGGGCAGTAAATGCTTTTCATCTTATTCGTCCCGATATGCGTGTTGTGTGCGTGCGTCTTCTTTTCCACTTGTTGACTTGGCGGATTACGCGGTACGGCATTCCTTGTGCTGAAAATACCTCGGGATTCCCAGCAGGGCCGCTGGGACGGCGTGTGTGTGTGTAGCTGTGTGTACGTGTGTGTAGCTGTGTGTACGTGTGTGTAGCTGTGTGTGTGTGTGTAGCTGTGTGTACGTGTGTGTGTAGCTGTGTGTACGTGTGTGTAGCTCTGTGTGTGTAGCCATTCTTCCACTCCGGTGGTGGGTGTACACCCAGGATCCCATTCCAACCAAAAGTGGCCTGGTCTAAGTTAGCTGATGAAAGTTGCAAGCGAGAATTTCATCATCGCTTGCAGCTGGGGTTGGCATCGTCCCCCACTCCACCTGATGTCGAGGGTAAATGGGCGAGGTTTAAGACTGTGACTCATGCAGCTGCAATGGCTGCTTTGGGTACGCGGTCCAGACCTCCCCGGGAACCCTGGCTGACGGAGGAGGTGTTCAGGTTAATTGAGAAAAAGCGACAGGCCCACTCTCATCGCCTACAGCATCCCACGTCAGAGAATGAGGAGGTTTACCGCAGTCTTCGCTCGGAGGTTCGGAGAGCCGTGAGGCGCTGTAAGGATGGGTGGTGGTCGCGGGTTGCTGAGGAGATGGAGTCTGCCTCAGTGGCCCGCGATCACAAATCACTATTTAACTCCATCAAAAAAGTAACCTGCAGCGCCACACCTATTACCATCATTAGAGGAAAAAACGGTGATCCAATCTCCGACCCCCAGGAACAGGTTTGCAGATTTGCTGAGCATTTCTGTGAGGTCCTGGGGGAGGGAAAATCTCTCAGCCAGGAAAACATCATGGCACAAAGTGGGGATAACCCTGCTGAGGCTGCGGTGCCTCAAATATTGGAAGAGGTCACCCCCTGTGAGTGGCTGGCTGAGGTACCGGCTGTTGAGGAAGTACTGAGGGCGATCCGGAGTCTGAGACCAGGGAAGGCACCGGGCAGAGATGATCTCCCAGGCGAAATGCTGAGGGAGGGTGGCGTTTCTGCACAGACTGCCCTATATGACATCATAACAACAGTCTGGACCACTGGACGGGTTCCGCAGGACTGGAAGGATGCCCTGGTGGTCCCCCTCTTTAAGAAGGGGGACCGTACCGACTGTAACAACTACAGGGGCATCTCACTCCTCAGTGTGCCGGGTAAGGTCTCCTGGCAAGGATTATTCAACATCGCCTTGCTAGGCATGCTGAGGAGAGGCTTGCGGAGCCCCAATGTGGTTTCAGGAAAGGGCGGTCCTGCACAGATGCCATATTTTCTGTCCGTCTGCTACAGCAGAGGTGTAGGGAATTCCAAAAAGACCTACATCTCTGCTTTATTGACCTGGTCAAGGCCTATGATACCATCAGTAGGACTGGGCTCTGGGTTGTTCTTCGTGCTTTCGGAGTCCCTGACCCTCTGCTCACGATCATTAAGGACCTTCATGATGGTGAGCGGGCCCGGGTAAAACTACGTGGCCGGGAGTCGGAGCCTTTCCCTGTACACCTTGGGGTGCGACAGGGATGTCCTCTGGCTCCCACATTATTTAACATCTATTTCGACTGCGTAGTTCGTGAAGCCTTCAATAGCTGTACCGGGGGAATTACCATTTGGTACAGATATAATGGGAGGCTGATCGACGCCCGGGTGCGATCAAGGGATGGCTCCCTATTGGTCAACCACGTTATGTATGCCGATGATTTGGTAATAGCTGCTCATTCAGAAGAGGAGTTGGAGACGCTGCTGCTGAGGCTGGAGTGTGCCACTAAGAGGTGGGGCCTTACCATCAGCCCCACCAAAACTAAGCACCTGCCTGGGTATTTTGTACCATCGGGCACTCCGCCCCCACAACTCCCAATCGGTGATGGGGCAGTTGTGGAGAGAGTAGAGAGTTTCCCATACCTGGGCAGTGTGCTCATGACCAGCTCCAGTTTATCAGCAGAGGTCTCACTCCGAATCAGTCGAGCGGCAATATCTTTTCATCGGTTGCGTAACGCTGTGTGGAAGCTACCTGGTCTGTCGCTCCGCACGAAGCTTCAGGTCTTCTCGGCCACGGTCATTCCTTCCCTTCTCTACGCTTGCGAAACGTGGACCCCCCTAGTGGAGCATCTTCGCCGGTTGGAAACATTTAGGCTGGCCTGCCTACGATCCATCCTGGGTTTGACCAGGCTGGATTGTGTGAGGAGCTCACAAGTCCTTGAAAGATCTGGGCAAAGTCCCATCAGTGAGCTCCTCCGGCAGGCAAGGCTGCGTTGGCTGGGTCATGTAGCCCGCATGCCCAGCCACCGCATGCCTAAACAGCTTTTGTTCGGCCGGATCGAGGGGGCTAAACGGGCGCGGCACGGGCTAGAGAAGAGATGGAGTGATGTGGTACAGGAGGACGTGGAGCTGAGTGGACTTGCCGATGACTGGTACCAGCGGTGTCAAGATCGGCCTCAGTGGAGGAGGCTCGTGAAGGACGCTACTGGGCAGTTGGAGGCAGTCGCCCTCCAACAACAACGGAGGGCGGAGGAGCGACGCTCACAACAACGAGCGGAGCGCCGGGTGGCTAAAGCACAGCAAGTTGGCACAGTAGGGGGCACAGGTGGTGCATCAGCCAGTCATCTCGGTCATCTCGGTCAGTCGACCCGTGGCACCTGGGTCTGCCCCGTGACCTCCTGCCAGCGGGCGTTCGACACTTCACGTGGCCTCAAGGTGCACATGGCCTGGCACAAGCGTCGTGGTGACGTCACCGCCACTTAGTGGCGAATGGCGGTTGTTGTTGTTGTGTGTGTGTCTCTGTGTGTGTGTCTCTGTGTGTGTCTGTGTGTGTGTGTGTCTGTGTGTGTGTCTCTCTGTGTGTGTGTCTCTCTGTGTGTGTCTCTGTGTGTCTGTGTGTGTCTCTGTGTGTGTGTGTGTCTCTGTGTGTGTGTGTCTGTGTGTGTGTGTCTCTGTGTGTGTGTCTCTCTGTGTGTGTCTCTGTGTGTCTGTGTGTGTCTCTGTGTGTGTGTGTGTCTCTGTGTGTGTGTGTCTCTGTGTGTCTCTCTGTGTGTGTGTGTCTCTGTGTCTCTCTGTGTGTGTCTCTGTGTGTGTCTCTCGCTCTGAGTCCAGTCGCTGTCGTGGGGTGGTGGATTGTGGGGGGGATGGGAGGAGGCCGGGCAGAGCCGGTCTGGACCGGTTTTGGCAGGTTAGGACAGGGCAGATCCGGTCTGGACCGGTTTTGGCAGGTTAGGACAGGGCAGAGCCGGTCTGGACCGGTTTTGGC
>NW_027620890.1:0-2500 GCF_964198595.1 Lampetra fluviatilis
GGTGGGTGGGTGGGTGGGTGGGTGGGTGGGTGGGTGAGTGAGTGAGTGGGTGGGTGGGTGAGTGGGTGGGTAATTGGGTGAGTGATTGATTGAGTGGGTGAGTGAGTGGGGTGAGTGAGTGGGTGAGTGAGTGAGTGGGTGAGTGAGTGGGTGAGTGAGTGAGTGATCGAGTGGGTGAGTGGGTGGGTGAGTGAGTGAGTCAGTGAGTCGGTGAGTGAGTGAGTGAGTGAGTGAGTGAGTGAGTGAGCGAGCGAGTGGGTGAGTGAGTGGGTGAGTGAGTGGGGTGTGTGAGTGAGTGAGTGGGTGGGTGAGTGGGTGAGTGAGTGAGTGGGTGAGTGGGTGAGTGAGTGAGTGAGTGGGTGAGTAAGTGATTGATTGATTGAGTGGGTGAGTGGGTGAGTGAGTGAGTGGGTGAGTGAGTGGGTGAATAAGAGATTGATTGATTGATTGATTGAGTGGGTGAGTGGGTGAGTGAGTGAGTGAGTGGGTGAGTGAGTGAGTGGGGTGACTGAGTGGGTGAGTGAGTGGGTGGGTGGGTGGGTGGGTGAGTGGGTGAGTGAGTGAGTGAGTGGGTGAGTGAGTGAGTGAGTGAGTGAGTGAGTGAGTGAGTGAGTGAGTGAGTGAGTGAGTGAGTGAGTGGGTGGGTGAGTGGGTGAGTGAGTGGGTGAGTGGGTGAGTGAGTGAGTGAGTGAGTGGGTGAGTAAGTGGATTGATTGATTGAGTGGGTGAGTGGGTGAGTGAGTGGGTGAATAAGTGATTGATTGATTGAGTGGGTGAGTTGGTGAGTGAGTGAGTGGGTGAGTGAGTAGTGAATAAGAGATTGATTGATTGATTGAGTGGGTGAGTGGGTGAGTGAGTGAGTGAGTGAGTGAGTGGGTGAGTGAGTTGGGTGAGTGAGTGAGTGAGTGAGTGAGTGAGTGGGTTGAGTGAGTGGGTGGGTGGGTGGTTTGGTGGGTGAGTGTAGGGTGGGTGGGTGTTGAGGGTGGGTGTGGTGGGTGGGTGGGTGGGGTGGTGGGTGGGTGAGTGAGTGAGTGAGTTGAGTGGGTTGGTGGTGTGAGTGGGTGGGTAATTGGGTGAGTGATTTGATTGAGTGGGTGAGTGAGTGGGTTGAGTGAGTGGGTGACTGAGTGGGTGGTGAGTGGGTGTGTGAGTGTGAGTGGGTGAGTGAGTGAGTGGTGGTTGAGTGGGTTGGGTGAGTGAGTGGGTGGGTGAGTGAGTGATTGTATTTTGGTATTTTGATCTTTCTATCTTAGCTATCTATCTAGCTATCTATCTATCTATCTATCTATCTATCTATCTATCTATCTATCTATTTATTTATTAATTTATTTATCTATCTATTGATATATTTATCTACTTATTTATTTATGTTATTGTATCTATCTATCTATTTATCTATCTATCTATTTATCTATCTATTTATCTATCTATCTATTTATCTATCTATCCATTTATCTATCTATTTATCTATCTATCTATCTATTTATCTATCTCTTATTTATTTATCTATTTATCTATTTATTTATTTATCTATCTATCTATTCATTTATCTATTTATTTATTTATCTACTTATTTATTTATTTATTTATCTATTTATCTATCTATTTATTTATTTATTTATCTATTTATCTATCTAGTTTATTTATTTATTTATCTATCTATTTACTTATTTATTTATTTATCTATCTATTTATTTATTTATTTATCTATTTATCTATTTATTTATTTATCTATCTATTTATTTATCTATCTATTTATTTATTTATCTACCTATTTATTTATTTATCTATTTATCTATCTATTTATTTTATTTATTTATCTATCTATTTATTTATCTATTTATTTATTTATTTATCTATCTATATATTTATTTATTTATCTATCTATCTATTTATCTATTTATTTATCTATCTAAACTATCTATTTATTTATCTATTTATTTATCTATCAATCAATCAACCTATCTATCTATTTATCTATCTATCTATTTATCTATCTATTTATTTATCTATTTATCTATCTATCTATTTATCTATCTATCTATCTATTTATTTATCTATCTATTTTATCCTATTTATCTATTTATCTATCTATCTATCTATCTATCTATCTATCTATTTATCTATCTATCTATTTATCTATCTATTTATCCACCTCTCAATCAATCAATCAATCATTCAATCTATTTATCTATTTATCTATCTATCTATTCTATTTATTTATCTATCTATTTATTTATTTATCTACTTATTTATTTATTTATCTATTTATCTATCTATTTTATTTATGTATTTATTTATCTATCTATCTATTTATCTATTTATTTATTTATCTATCTATTTATCTATTTATTTATTTATCTATCTATTTATCCACCTCTCAATCAATCAATCAATCTATTTATCTATCTATCTATCTATCTATCTATCTATCTATCTATCTATCTATCTATCTATCTACCTATCTATCTATCTATCTATCTATTTATTTATCTATCTA
>NW_027620890.1:10000-26290 GCF_964198595.1 Lampetra fluviatilis
TCACCCACTCACCCACTCAATCAATCAATCACTTACTCACCCACTCACTCACTCACTCACCCACTCACCCACTCACTCACCCACTCACCACCCACTCACTCACTCACTCACTCACCACTCACCCACTCACCCACCCACCCACCCACTCACTCACCCACTCAGTCACCCACTCACTCACTCACCCACTCACTCACTCACTCACTCACTCACTCACCCACTCACCCACTCAATCAATCAATCAATCAATCTCTTATTCACCCACTCACTCACCCACTCACTCACTCACCCACTCACCCACTCAATCAATCAATCACTTACTCACCCACTCACTCACTCACTCACCCACTCACCCACTCACTCACTCACCCACTCACCCACCCACTCACTCACTCACCCACTCACTCACTCACTCACTCACTCACTCACTCACTCACTCACTCACTCACCCACTCACCCACCCACTCACTCACTCACCCACTCACTCACCCACTCACTCACTCACTCACTCACCCACTCACTCACTCACTCACTCACCCACTCATCCACTCAATCAATAAATCAATCTCTTATTCACCCACTCACTCACCCCACTCACTCACTCACCCACTCACCCACTCAATCAATCAATCAATCACTTATTCACCCACTCACTCACCCACTCACCCACTCAATCAATCAATCACTTACTCACCCACTCACTCACTCACTCACCCACTCACCCACTCACTCACCCACTCACCCACCCACTCACTCACTCACTCACCCACTCACTCACTCACTCACCCACTCACCCACCCACTCACCACTCACTCACTCACTCACTCACCCACTCACTCACTTAATCAATCAATCACTCACCCACCCACTCACCCACCCACTCACTATCTCACTCACCCACCCACTCACCCACTCTCTCACCCACCCACCCACACACTCACTCACCCACCCACCCACTCACCAACCCACTCACTCACCCACCCACCCACCCACCCACCCACTCACTCACCCACTCACCCACCCACCCACCTACTCACCCACCCACCCACTCACTCACCCACCCACTCACTCACCCACCCACCCACTCACCCACTCACCCACCCACCCACTCACTCACCCACCCACCCACCTACCCACTCACTCACCCACCCACCCACCCACTCACTCACCCACTCACCCACCCACTCACCCACCCACCCACCCACTCACTCACCCACTCACCCACCCACCCACCTACTCACCCACCCACCCACTCACCCATCCACTCACTCACCCACCCACCCACTCACCCACTCACCCACTCACCCACCCACCCGCTCACTCACCCACTCACTCACTCACCCACTCACTCACCCAGTCACTCACTCACCCACTCACTCACTCACCCACTCACTCACCCACTCACTCACTCACCCACTCACTCACTCACCCCACCCACCCACCCACCTACTCACCCACCCACCCACTCACTCACCCACCCAACCACCCACCCACTCACTCACTCACTCACTCACCCACCCACCCACCCACTCACTCACTCACTCACTCACCCACCCACTCACTCACCCACCCACTCACCCACCCACTCACTCACTCACCCACTCATTCACACACCCACTCACCCACCCACTCAGTCACCCACTCACTCACCCACTCACTCACTTAATCAATCAATCACTCACCGACCCACTCACCCACCCACTCACTAACTCACTCACCCACCCACTCACCCACTCACTCACCCACCCACCCACTCACCCACTCACTCACCCACCCACCCACTCACCCACTCACTCACCCACCCACCCACTCACTCACCCACTCACCCACCCACCCACCTACTCACCCACCCACCCACTCACTCACCCACCCACTCACTCACTCACTCACTCACTGACTCACTCACTCACTCACTCACTCACTCACTCACTCACTCACTCACTCACTCACTCACCCACTCAATCAATCAATCAATCTCTTATTCACCCACTCACTCACCCACCCACCCACTCACCCACTCACTCACCCACCCACCCACTCACCCACTCACTCACTCACCCACCCACCCACCCACCCACTCACTCACCCACTCACCCACCCACCCACCTACTCACCCACCCACCCACTCACTCACCCACCCACTCACTCACTCACTCACCCACTCACCCACTCAATCAATCAATCAATCAATCAATCTCTTATTCACCCACTCACTCACCCACTCACTCACTCACCCACTCACTCACTCACTCACTCACTCACTCACTCACCCACTCACCCACTCACCCACTCACTCACCCACCCACTCACTCACTCACTCACCCACTCACTCACTCACCCACTCACCCACCCACTCACTCACCCACTCACTCACTCACCCACTCACTCACTTAATCAATCAATCACTCACCCACCCACTCACCCACCCACTCACTAACTCACTCACCCACCCACTCACCCACTCACTCACTCACCCACCCACCCACACACTCACTCACCCACCCACCCACCCACTCACCCACCCACTCACTCACCCACCCACCCACCCACTCACTCACCCACTCACCCACCCACCCACTTACTCACCCACCCACCCACTCACTCACCCACCCACTCACTCACCCACCCACCCACTCACCCACTCACCCACCCACCCACCCACTCACTCACCCACCCACCCACCTACCCACTCACTCACCCACCCACCCACCCACTCACTCACCCACTCACCCACCCACCCACCCACTCACTCACCCACTCACCCACCCACCCACCCACCTACTCACCCACCCACCCACTCACCCATCCACTCACTCACTCACCCACCCACCCACTCACCCACTCACCCACCCACCCGCTCACTCACCCACTCACTCACTCACTCACCCACTCACTCACCCAGTCACTCACTCACCCACTCACTCACTCACCCACTCACTCACCCACTCACTCACTCACCCACTCACTCACTCACCCACCCACCCACCCACCTACTCACCCACACACCCACTCACTCACCCACCCAACCACCCACCCACTCACTCACTCACTCACTCACTCACTCACTCACTCACTCACTCACTCACTCACTCACTCACTCACTCACTCACTCACTCACCCACCCACCCACCCACTCACTCACTCACCCACCCACTCACTCACCCACCCACTCACCCACCCACTCACTCACTCACCCACTCACTCACACACCCACTCACCCACCCACTCAGTCACCCACTCACTCACCCACTCACTCACCCACTCAATCAATCACTCACCCAATTACCCACCCACTCACCCACCCACCCACTCACTCACTCACTCACTCACCCACCCACCCACCCACCCACCCACCCACCCACCCACCCACTCACCCACCCACCCACTCACTCACCCACCCAACCACCCACCCACCCACTCACTCACCCACTCACTCACTCACTCACTCACTCACTCACCCACTCACTCACCCACTCACTCACTCACTCACTCACTCACCCACTCACCCACTCAATCAATCAATCAATCTCTTATTCACCTACTCACTCACCCACTCACTCACTCACCAACTCACCCACTCAATCAATCAATCACTTATTCACCCACTCACTCACCCACTCACCCACTCAATCAATCAATCACTTACTCACCCACTCACTCACTCACTCACTCACCCACTCACCCACTCACTCACCCACTCACCCACCCACTCACTCACTCACTCACTCACTCACTCACTCACTCACTCACTCACTCACTCACTCACTCACTCACCCACTCACTCACTCACTCACCCACTCACCCACCCACCCACCCACCCACTCACTCACCCACTCAGTCACCCACTCACTCACTCACCCACTCACTCACTCACTCACCCACTCACCCACTCAATCAATCAATCAATCAATCTCTTATTCACCCACTCACTCACCCACTCACTCACTCACCCACTCACCCACTCAATCAATCAATCACTTACTCACCCACTCACTCACTCACTCACCCACTCACCCACTCACTCACTCACCCACTCACCCACCCACTCACTCACTCACACACCCACTCACTCACCCACTCACTCACCCACTCGCTCGCTCACTCACTCACTCACTCACTCACTCACTCACTCACCGACTCACTGACTCACTCACTCACCCACCCACTCACCCACTCGATCACTCACTCACTCACCCACTCACTCACCCACTCACTCACTCACCCACTCACTCACCCACTCACTCACCCACTCAATCAATCACTCACCCAATTACCCACCCACTCACCCACCCACCCACTCACTCACTCACCCACCCACCCACCCACCCACCCACCCACCCACCACCCACCCACCCACTCACTCACTCACCCAACCACCCACCCACTCACTCACCCACTCACTCACTCACTCACTCACCCACTCACTCACCCACTCACTCACTCACTCACCCACTCACCCACTCAATCAATCAATCAATCTCTTATTCACCTACTCACTCACCCACTCACTCACCCACTCACCCACCCACTCACTCACCCACTCACCCACCCACCCACCCACCCACTCACTCACCCACTCACCCACCCACCCACCTACTCACCCACCCACCCACTCACCCATCCACTCACTCACCCACCCACCCACTCACCCACTCACCCACCCACCCGCTCACTCACCCACTCACTCACTCACCCACTCACTCACCCAGTCACTCACTCACCCACTCACTCACTCACCCACTCACTCACCCACTCACTCACTCACTCACCCACTCACTCACTCACTCACCCACCCACCCACCCACCCACCTACTCACCCACCCACCCACTCACTCACCCACCCAACCACCCACCGACTCACTCACTCACTCACTCACTCACTCACTCACTCACTCACCCACCCACCCACTCACTCACTCACTCACTCACTCACCCACCCACTCACTCACCCACCCACTCACCCACCCACTCACTCACTCACCCACTCACTCACTCACCCACTCACCCACCCACTCACTCACCCACTCACTCACTCACCCACTCACTCACTTAATCAATCAATCACTCACCCACCCACTCACCCACCCACTCACTAACTCACTCACCCACCCACCCACTCACTCACCCACCCACCCACTCACCCACTCACTCACCCACCCACCCACTCACCCACTCACTCACCCACCCACCCACCCACTCACTCACCCACTCACCCACCCACCCACCTACTCACCCACCCACCCACTCACTCACCCACCCACTCACTCACCCACCCACCCACCCACCCACCCACCCACTCACTCACCCACCCACCCACCTACCCACTCACTCACCCACCCACCCACTCATTCACCCACTCACAAACCCACCCACCCACTCACTCACCCACTCACCCACCCACCCACCTACTCACCCACCCACCCACTCACCCATCCACTCACTCACCCACCCACCCACTCACCCACTCACCCACCCACCTGCTCACTCACCCACTCACTCACTCACTCACTCACCCACTCACTCACCCACTCACTCACTCACTCACTCACTCACTCACCCACTCACTCACTCACTCACTCACCCACTCACTCACTCACTCACTCACCCACCCACCCACCCACCCACCTACTCACCCACTCACTCACTCACTCACTCACTCACTCACTCACTCACTCACTCACACAGCCACTCACTCACCCACTCACTCACCCACTCGCTCGCTCACTCACTCACTCACTCACCCACTCACTGACTCACTCACCCACCCACTCACCCACTCGATCACTCACTCACTCACCCACTCACTCACCCACTCACTCACTCACCCACTCACTCACCCACTCACTCACCCACTCAATCAATCACTCACCCAATTACCCACCCACTCACCCACCCACCCACTCACTCACCCACCCACCCACCCACCCACCCACCCACCCACCCACCCACCCACCCACCCACTCACTCACCCACCCAACCACCCACCCACTCAATCACCCACTCACTCACTCACTCACCCACTCACTCACCCACTTACTCACTCACTCACCCACTCACCCACTCAATCAATCAATCAATCTCTTATTCACCTACTCACTCACCCACTCACTCACTCACTCACCAACTCACCCACTCAATCAATCAATCACTTATTCACCCACTCACTCACCCACTCACTCACCCACCCACCCCACCTACTCACCCACCCACCCACTCACCCATCCACTCACTCACTCACCCACTCACTCACTCACTCACTCACCCACCCACTCACCCACTCGATCACTCACTCACTCACCCACTCACTCACCCACTCACTCACTCACCCACTCACTCACTCACTCACCCACTCACTCACCCACTCAATCAATCACTCACCCAATTACCCACCCACTCACCCACCCACCCACTCACTCACTCACCCACCCACCCACCCACTCACTCACCCACCCAACCAACCACCCACCCACTCACTCACCCACTCACTCACTCACTCACTCACCCACTCACTCACTCACTCACTCACCCACTCACTCACTCACTCACTCACCCACTCACCCACTCAATCAATCAATCAATCTCTTATTCACCTACTCACTCACCCACCCACTCACTCACCCACCCACCCACTCACCCACTCACCCACCCACCCACTCACTCACCCACCCACCTACCCACTCACTCACCCACCCACCCACTCACTCACCCACGCACCCACCCACCCACCCACCCACTCACTCACCCACTCACCCACCCACCCACCTACTCACCCACCCACCCACTCACCCATCCACTCACTCACCCACCCACCCACTCACCCACTCACCCACCCACCTGCTCACTCACCCACTCACTCACTCACTCACCCACTCACTCACTCACCCACTCACTCACTCACTCACCCACTCACTCACTCACTCACTCACCCACTCACTCACTCACTCACCCACTCACTCACCCACCCACCCACCCACTCACTCACCCACCCACCCACCCACTCACCCACTCACTCACCCACTCACCCACCCACCCACCTACTCACCCACCCACCCACTCACTCACCCACCCACTCACTCACCCACCCACCCACTCACCCACTCACCCACCCACCCACCCACTCACTCACCCACCCACCCACCCACTCACTCACCCACTCACCCACCCACCCACCCACCCACCCACTCACTCACCCACTCACCCACCCACCCACCTACTCACCCACCCACCCACTCACCCATCCACTCACTCACCCACCCACCCACTCACCCACTCACCCACCCACCCGCTCACTCACCCACTCACTCACTCACCCACTCACTCACCCAGTCACTCACTCACTCACCCACTCACTCACCCACTCACTCACTCACCCACCCACCCACCCACCTACTCACCCACCCACCCACTCACTCACCCACCCAACCACCCACCCATTCACTCACTCACTCACTCACTCACTCACTCACTCACTCACTCACTCACTCACCCACCCACCCACTCACTCACTCACCCACCCACTCACTCACCCACCCACTCACCCACCCACTCACTCACTCACTCACCCACTCACTCACTCACCCACTCACCCACCCACTCACTCACCCACTCACTCACCCACTCACTCACTTAATCAATCAATCACTCACCCACCCACTCACCCACCCACTCACTAACTCACTCACCCACCCACTCACCCACTCACTCACCCACCCACCCACTCACCCACTCACTCACCCACCCACCCACTCACCCACTCACTCACCCACCCACCCACCCACCCACTCACTCACCCACTCACCCACCCACCCACCTACTCACCCACCCACCCACCTACCCACTCACTCACCCACCCACCCACTCACTCACCTACTCACAAACCCACCCACCCACTCACTCACCCACTCACCCACCCACCCACCTACTCACCCACCCACCCACTCACTCACCCACCCACTCACTCACCCACCCACCCACTCACCCACTCACCCACCCACCCACTCACTCACCCACCCACCCACCTACCCACTCACTCACCCACCCACCCACTCACTCACCCACTCACAAACCCACCCACCCACTCACTCACCCACTCACCCACCCACCCACCTACTCACCCACCCACCCACTCACCCATCCACTCACTCACCCACCCACCCACCCACTCACCCACTCACCCACCCACCTGCTCACTCACCCACTCACTCACTCACCCACTCACTCACTCACTCACTCACCCACTCACTCACTCTCCCACCCACCCACCTACTCACCCACTCACTCACTCACTCACACACCCACTCACTCACCCACTCACTCACCCACTTGCTCGCTCACTCACTCACTCACTCACTCACTCACCCACTCACTGACTCACTCACCCACCCACTCACCCACTCGATCACTCACTCACTCACCCACTCACTCACCCACTCACTCACTCACCCACTCACTCACCCACTCACTCACCCACTCAATCAATCACTCACCCAATTACCCACCCACTCACCCACCCACCCACTCACTCACTCACCCACCCACCCACCCACCCACCCACCCACCCACCCACTCACTCACCCACCCAACCACCCACCCACTCACTCACCCACTCACTCACTCACTCACTCACTCACTCACTCACTCACCCACTCACTCACCCACTCACTCACTCACTCACCCACTCACCCACTCAATCAATCAATCAATCAATCTCTTATTCACCTACTCACTCACCCACTCACTCACTCACTCACCAACTCACCCACTCAATCAATCAATCACTTATTCACCCACTCACTCACCCACTCACCCACTCAATCAATCAATCACTTACTCACCCACTCACTCACTCACTCACCCACTCACCCACTCACTCACCCACTCACCCACCCACTCACTCACTCACTCACTCACTCACCCACTCACCCACCCACCCACCCACTCACTCACCCACTCAGTCACCCACTCACTCACTCACCCACTCACTCACTCACTCACTCACCCACTCACCCACTCAATCAATCAATCAATCTTTTATTCACCCACTCACTCACCCACTCACTCACTCACCCACTCACCCACTCAATCAATCAATCACTTACTCACCCACTCACTCACTCACTCACCCACTCACCCACTCACTCACTCACCCACTCACCCACCCACTCACTCACTCACTCACCCACTCACTCACTCACTCACTCACTCACCCACTCACCCACCCACTCACTCACCCACTCACTCACCCACTCACTCACTCACTCACTCACCCACTCACTCACTCACTCACCCACTCATCCACTCAATCAATAAATCAATCTCTTATTCACCCACTCACTCACCCACTCACTCACCCACTCACCCACTCAATCAATCAATCAATCACTTATTCACCCACCCACTCACCCACTCACTCACCCACCCACCCACTCACCCACTCACTCACCCACCCACCCACCCACTCACTCACCCACTCAACCACCCACCCACCTACTCACCCACCCACCCACTCACCCACCCACCCACCTACCCACTCACTCACCCACCCACCCACTCACTCACCCACTCACAAACCCACCCACCCACTCACTCACCCACTCACCCACCCACCCACCTACTCACCCACCCACCCACTCACTCACCCACCCACTCACTCACCCACCCACCCACTCACCCACTCACCCACCCACCCACTCACTCACCCACCCACCCACCTACCCACTCACTCACCCACCCACCCACTCACTCACCCACTCACAAACCCACCCACCCACTCACTCACCCACTCACCCACCCACCCACCTACTCACCCACCCACCCACTCACCCATCCACTCACTCACCCACCCACCCACTCACCCACTCACCCACCCACCTGCTCACTCACCCACTCACTCACTCACTCACCCACTCACTCACCCACTCACTCACTCACTCACTCACTCACTCACTCACCCACTCACTCACTCACTCACTCACCCACTCACTCACTCACTCACCCACCCACCCACCCACCCACCTACTCACCCACTCACTCACTCACTCACACACCCACTCACTCACCCACTCACTCACCCACTCGCTCGCTCACTCACTCACTCACTCACCCACTCACTGACTCACTCACCCACCCACTCACCCACTCGATCACTCACTCACTCACCCACTCACTCACCCACTCACTCACTCACCCACTCACTCACCCACTCACTCACCCACTCAATCAATCACTCACCCAATTACCCACCCACTCACCCACCCACCCACTCACTCACCCACCCACCCACCCACCCACCCACCCACCCACCCACTCACTCACCCACCCAACCACCCACCCACTCACTCACCCACTCACTCACTCACTCACTCACCCCACTCACTCACCCACTCACTCACTCACTCACCCACTCACCCACTCAATCAATCAATCAATCACTTATTCACCTACTCACTCCCACCCACTCACTCACTCACTCACCAACTCACCCACTCAATCAATCAATCACTTATTCACCCACTCACTCACCCACTCACCCACTCAATCAATCAATCACTTACTCACCCACTCACTCACACACCACCCACTCACCCACTCACTCACCCCACTCACCCACCCACTCACTCACTCACTCACCCACTCACCCACCCACCCACCCACTCACTCACCCACTCAGTCACCCACTCACTCACTCACCCACTCACTCACTCACTCACTCACTCACTCACTCACTCACTCACTCACACCACTCACTCACTCACCCACTCACCCACTCAATCAATGCAATCACTTATTCACCCACACCTCACCCACTCACTCACTCACCCCACTCACCCACTCAATCAACAATCACTACTCACCCACTCACTCACTCACTCACCCACTCACCCACTCACCACTCACCCACTCACCCACCCACACACTCACCACCCACTCACTCACTCACTCACTCACCACCCACTCACCCACCCACTCACCCTCACTCACCACACACCACCCACTCACCCACTCACTCACCCACTCACACTCACCACCCACTCCACTCACCATCAATAAATCAATCTCTTATTCACCCACTCACTCACCCACTCACTCACTCACCACCCACTCACCCACTCAATCAATCAATCAATCACTATTCACCCACTCACTCACCCACCACCCACTCAATCAATCAATCACTTACTCACCCACTCACTCACTCACTCACCACATCACCCACTCACTCACCCACTCACCCACCCACTCACTCACTCACCACTCACTCACTCACTCACTCACCCACTCCACCCACCCACCACTCACTCACTCACCACTCACTCACTCACTCACCACCCACTCACTCACTTAATCAATCAATCACTCACCCACCCACTCACCCACCCACTCACTATCTCACTCACCCACCCACTCACCCACTCTCTCACCCACCCACCCACACACTCACTCACCCACCCACCCACTCACCAACCCACTCACTCACCCACCCACCCACCCACCCACCCACTCACTCACCCACTCACCCACCCACCCACCTACTCACCCACCCACCCACTCACTCACCCACCCACTCACTCACCCACCCACCCACTCACCCACTCACCCACCCACCCACTCACTCACCCACCCACCCACCTACCCACTCACTCACCCACCCACCCACCCACTCACTCACCCACTCACCCACCCACCCACCCACCCACTCACTCACCCACTCACCCACCCACCCACCTACTCACCCACCCACCCACTCACCCATCCACTCACTCACCACCACCCACTCACCCACTCACCCACTCACCCACCCACCCGCTCACTCACCCACTCACTCACTCACCCACTCACTCACCCAGTCACTCACTCACCCACTCACTCACTCACCCACTCACTCACCCACTCACTCACTCACCCACTCACTCACTCACTCACTCACTCACCCACCCACCCACCCACCTACTCACCCACCCACCCACTCACTCACTCACCCACCCAACCACCCACCCACTCACTCACTCACTCACTCACTCACCCACCCACCCACCCACTCACTCACTCACTCACCCACCCACTCACTCACTCACCCACCCACTCACCCACCCACTCACTCACTCACCCACTCACTCACACACCCACTCACTCACCCACCCACTCAGTCACCCACTCACTCACCCACTCACTCACTTAATCAATCAATCACTCACCGACCCACTCACCCACCCACTCACTAACTCACTCACCCACCCACTCACCCACTCACTCACCCACCCACCCACCCACTCACCCACTCACTCACCCACCCACCCACTCACCCACTCACTCACCCACCCACCCACTCACTCACCCACTCACCCACCCACCCACCCACCCCACCTACTCACCCCACCCACCCACCACTCACCACCCACCCACTCACTCACTCACTCACTGACTCACTCACTCACTCACTCACTCACTCACCCTCACTCACTCACTCACTCACCCACTCAATCAATCAATCAATCTCTTATTCACCCACTCACTCACCCACCCACCCACTCACCACTCACTCACCCACCCACCCACTCACCCACTCACTCACTCACCCACCCACCCACCCACCCACCCACCCACTCACTCACCCACTCACCCACCCACCCACCTACTCACCCACCCACCCACTCACCACCCACCCACTCACTCACTCACTCACCCACTCACCCACTCAATCAATCAATCAATCTCTATCACCCACTCACTCACCCACTCACTCACTCACCCACTCACTCACTCACTCACTCACCCACTCACCCACTCACCCACTCACACACCACCCACTCACTCACTCACTCACTCACCCACTCACTCACTCACCCACTCACCCACCCACTCACTCACCCACTCACTCACTCACCCACTCACTCACTTAATCAATCAATCACCTCACCCACCCCACTCACCCACCCACTCACTAACTCACTCACCCACCCACTCACCCACTCACTCACCCACCCACCCACACACTCACTCACCCACCCACCCACCCACTCACCCACCCACTCACTCACCCACCCACCCACCCACCCACTCACTCACTCACTCACCCACTCACCCACCCACCCACTTACTCACCCACCCACCCACTCACTCACCCACCCACTCACTCACCCACCCACCCACTCACCCACTCACCCACCCACCCACCCACTCACTCACCCACCCACCCACCTACCCACTCACTCACCCACCCACCCACCCACTCACTCACCCACTCACCCACCCACCCACCCACTCACTCACCCACTCAGTCACCCACTCACTCACTCACCCACTCATCACTCACTCACTCACTCACTCACTCACTCACTCACCCACTCACCCACTCAATCAATCAATCAATCAATCTCTTATTCACCCACTCACTCACCCACTCACTCACTCACCCACTCACCCACTCAATCAATCAATCACTTACTCACCCACTCACTCACTCACTCACCCACTCACCCACTCACTCACTCACCCACTCACCCACCCACTCACTCACTCACCCACTCACTCACTCACTCACTCACTCACTCACCCACTCACCCACCCACTCACTCACTCACCCACTCACTCACCCACTCACTCACTCACTCACTCACCCACTCACTCACTCACTCACCCACTCATCCACTCAATCAATAAATCAATCTCTTATTCACCCACTCACTCACCCACTCACTCACTCACCCACTCACCCACTCAATCAATCAATCAATCACTTATTCACCCACTCACTCACCCACTCACCCACTCAATCAATCAATCACTTACTCACCCACTCACTCACTCACTCACCCACTCACCCACTCACTCACCCACTCACCCACCCACTCACTCACTCACCCACTCACTCACTCACTCACTCACCCACTCACCCACCCACTCACTCACTCACTCACTCACTCACTCACTCACCCACTCACTCACTATCAATCCACATCAATCACTCACCCACCCACTCACCCACCCACTCACTATCTCACTCACCCACCCACTCACCCACTCTCTCACCCACCCACCCACACACTCACTCACCCACCCACCCACTCACCAACCCACTCACTCACCCACCCACCCACCCACCCACCCACTCACTCACCCACTCACCCACCCACCCACCTACTCACCCACCCACCCACTCACTCACCCACCCACTCACTCACCCACCCACCCACTCACCCACTCACCCACCCACCCACTCACTCACACCACCCACCCACCTACCCACTCACTCACCCACCCACCCACCCACTCACTCACCCACTCACCCACCCACCCACCCACTCACTCACCACCACTCACCCACCCACCCACCTACTCACCCACCCACCCACTCACCCATCCACTCACTCACCCACCCACCCACTCACCCACTCCACTCACCCACCCACCCGCTCACTCACCCACTCACTCACTCACCCACTCACTCTACCCAGTCACTCACTCACCCACTCACTCACTCACCCACTCACTCACCCACTCACTCACTCACCCACTCACTCACTCACCCACCCACCCACCCACCTACTCACCCACCCACCCACTCACTCACTCACCCACCCAACCACCCACCCACTCACTCACTCACTCACTCACCCACCCACCCACCCACTCACTCACTCACTCACCCCACCCACTCACTCACTCACCCACCCACTCACCCACCCACTCACTCACTCACCCACTCACTCACACACCCACTCACTCACCACCCACTCAGTCACCCACTCACTCACCCACTCACTCACTTAATCAATCAATCACTCACCGACCCACTCACCCACCCACTCACTAACTCACTCACCCACCCACTCACCCACTCACTCACCCACCCACCCCACCCACTCACTCACCCACTCACTCACCCACCCACCCACTCACCCACTCACTCACCCACCCACCCACTCACTCACCCACTCACCCACCCACCCACCCACCCACCTACTCACCCACCCACCCACTCACTCACCCACCCACTCACTCACTCACTCACTGACTCACTCACTCACTCACTCACTCACTCACTCACTCACTCACTCACCCACTCAATCAATCAATCAATCTCTTATTCACCCACTCACTCACCCACCCACACCACTCACCCACTCACTCACCCCACCCACCCACTCACCCACTCACTCACTCACCCACCCACCCACCCACCCACCCACCCACTCACTCACCCACTCACCCACCCACCCACCTACTCACCCACCCACCCACTCACTCACCCACCCACTCACTCACTCACCCACTCACCCACTCAATCAATCAATCAATCTCTTATTCACCCACTCACTCACCCACTCACTCACTCACCCACTCACTCACTCACTCACTCACTCACTCACCCACTCACCCACTCACCCACTCACTCACCCACCCACTCACTCACTCACTCACTCACCCCACTCACTCACTCACCCACTCACCCACCCACTCACTCACCCACTCACTCACTCACCCACTCACTCACTTAATCAATCAATCACTCACCCACCCCACTCACTAACTCACTCACCCACCCACTCACACCACTCACTCACCCACCCACCCACACACTCACTCACCCACCCACCCACCCACTCACCCACCCACTCACTCACCCACCCACCCACCCACCCACTCACTCACTCACTCACCCACTCACCCACCCACCCACTTACTCACCCACCCACCCACTCACTCACCCACCCACTCACCTCACCCACCCACCCACTCACCCACTCACCCACCCACCCACCCACTCACTCACCCACCCACCCACCTACCCACTCACTCACCCACCCACCCACCCACTCACTCACCCACTCACCCACCCACCCACCCACTCACTCACCCACCCACCCACCCACTCACTCACCCACTCACCCACCCACCCACCTACTCACCCACCCACCCACTCACCCATCCACTCACTCACCCACCCACCCACTCACCCACTCACCCACCCACCCGCTCACTCACCCACTCACTCACTCACCCAGTCACTCACTCACCCACTCACTCACTCACCCACTCACTCACCCACTCACTCACTCACCCACTCACTCACTCACCCACCCACCCACCCACCTACTCACCCACACACCCACTCACTCACCCACCCAACCACCCACCCACTCACTCACTCACTCACTCACTCACTCACTCACTCACTCACTCACTCACTCACCCACCCACCCACCCACTCACTCACTCACCCACCCACTCACTCACCCACCCACTCACCCACCCACTCACTCACTCACTCACCCACTCACTCACACACCCACT
>NW_027620891.1:0-60538 GCF_964198595.1 Lampetra fluviatilis
AGTGAGTGGGTGAGTGGGTGAGTGGGTGGGTGAGTGGGTGGGTGAGTGGGTGAGTGGGTGGGTGAGTGGGTGAGTGGGTGGGTGAGTGGGTGAGTGGGTGAGTGAGTGGGTGAGTGAGTGGGTGAGTGGGTGAGTGAGTGGGTGAGTGGGTGAGTGGGTGGGTGAGTGGGTGAGTGAGTGGGTGAGTGGGTGAGTGAGTGGGTGAGTGGGTGAGTGGGTGAGTGAGTGGGTGAGTGGTGAGTGGGTGGGTGAGTGGGTGGGTGAGTGGGTGAGTGGGTGGGTGAGTGGGTGAGTGGGTGGGTGAGTGGGTGAGTGGGTGGGTGAGTGGGTGAGTGAGTGGGTGAGTGGGTGAGTGAGTGGGTGAGTGGGTGGGTGAGTGGGTGAGTGGGTGGGTGAGTGGGTGGGTGAGTGGGTGAGTGAGTGGGTGAGTGGGTGAGTGAGTGGGTGAGTGGGTGAGTGGGTGGGTGAGTGGGTGGGTGAGTGGGTGAGTGGGTGGGTGAGTGGGTGAGTGGGTGGGTGAGTGGGTGAGTGGGTGAGTGAGTGGGTGAGTGAGTGGGTGAGTGGGTGAGTGAGTGGGTGAGTGGGTGAGTGGGTGGGTGAGTGGGTGAGTGGGTGGGTGAGTGGGTGAGTGAGTGAGTGGGTGAGTGAGTGGGTGAGTGGGTGAGTGAGTGGGTGAGTGAGTGGGTGAGTGAGTGGGTGGGTGAGTGGGTGGGTGAGTGAGTGAGTGAGTGGGTGGGTGAGTGAGTGGGTGAGTGAGTGGGTGAGTGGGTGAGTGAGTGAGTGAGTGGGTGAGTGGGTGAGTAAGTGAGTGGGTGAGTGAGTGGGTGAGTGGGTGAGTGAGTGGGTGAGTGGGTGAGTGGGTGAGTGAGTGGGTGAGTGGGTGAGTGGGTGAGTGAGTGGGTGAGTGAGTGGGTGAGTGAGTGGGTGAGTGAGTGAGTGAGTGGGTGAGTGGGTGAGTGAGTGGGTGAGTGGGTGAGTGAGTGGGTGAGTGGGTGAGTGGGTGGGTGAGTGGGTGAGGTGAGTGAGTGGGTGAGTGAGTGGGTGAGTGGGTGAGTGAGTGGGTGAGTGAGTGGGTGAGTGAGTGGGTGGGTGAGTGGGTGAGTGGGTGAGTGAGTGGGTGAGTGGGTGAGTGGGTGAGTAAGTGAGTGGGTGAGTGAGTGGGTGAGTGGGTGAGTGGGTGAGTGGGTGAGTGGGTGAGTGGGTGAGTGGGTGAGTGAGTGAGTGGGTGAGTGAGTGGGTGAGTGAGTGGGTGAGTGAGTGAGTGAGTGGGTGAGTGGGTGAGTGGGTGAGTGGGTGAGTGAGTGGGTGAGTGGGTGAGTGGGTGGGTGAGTGGGTGAGTGAGTGAGTGAGTGAGTGGGTGAGTGAGTGGGTGAGTGGGTGAGTGAGTGGGTGAGTGAGTGGGTGAGTGAGTGGGTGGGTGAGTGGGTGGGTGAGTGAGTGGGTGAGTGAGTGGGTGGGTGGGTGAGTGAGTGGGTGAGTGAGTGGGTGAGTGGGTGAGTGAGTGAGTGGGTGAGTGGGTGAGTAAGTGAGTGGGTGAGTGAGTGGGTGAGTGAGTGGGTGAGTGGGTGAGTGGGTGAGTGAGTGGGTGAGTGGGAGTGAGTGAGTGAGTGGGTGAGTGAGTGGGTGAGTGAGTGGGTGAGTGAGTGGGTGAGTGGGTGAGTGGGTGAGTAAGTGAGTGGGTGAGTGAGTGGGTGAGTGGGTGAGTGAGTGGGTGAGTGGGTGAGTGGGTGAGTGAGTGGGTGAGTGGGTGAGTGGGTGAGTGAGTGGGTGAGTGAGTGGGTGAGTGAGTGGGTGAGTGAGTGGGTGAGTGGGTGAGTGGGTGAGTGGGTGAGTGAGTGGGTGAGTGGGTGAGTGGGTGAGTGGGTGAGTGGGTGAGTGAGTGGGTGAGTGAGTGGGTGAGTGAGTGGGTGGGTGGGTGAGTGAGTGAGTGGGTGAGTGAGTGGGTGGGTGAGTGAGTGGGTGAGTGGGTGAGTGAGTGGGTGAGTGGGTGAGTAAGTGAGTGGGTGAGTGGGTGAGTGAGTGGTGAGTGAGTGAGTGGGTGAGTGAGCGAGTGAGTGAGTGGGTGAGTGAGTGGTGAGTGAGTGGTGAGTGAGTGAGTGGTGAGTGAGTGGGTGAGTGGGTGAGTGAGTGGGTGGGTGAGTGGGTGAGTGGTTGAGTGAGCGGGTGAGCTGGTGAGTGGGTGAGTGAGCGGGTGAGTGAGTGGGTGAGTGAGTGGTGAGTGAGTGGGTGAGTGGGTGAGTGAGTAAGTGGGTGAGTGAGTGGGTGGGTGAGTGAGTGGGTGAGTGAGTGGGTGAGTAAGTGAGTGGGTGAGTGAGTGGGTGAGTGAGTGGGTGAGTGGGTGAGTGAGTGAGTGGGTGAGTGGGTGAGTGAGTGAGTGGGTGGGTGAGTGAGTGGGTGGGTGAGTGAGTGGGTGAGTGAGTGGGTGAGTGAGTGGGTGAGTGAGTGGGTGAGTGAGTGGGTGAGTGAGTGAGTGGGTGAGTGGGTGAGTGAGTGAGTAAGTGAGTGAGTGAGTGAGTGGGTGAGTGAGTGAGTGGGTGAGTGAGTGGGTGAGTGAGTGGGTGAGTGAGTGAGTGAGCGAGTGGGTGAGTGAGTGGGTGAGTGAGTGGGTGAGTGAGTGGGTGAGTGGGTGAGTGAGTGGGTGAGTGGGTGAGTGAGTGAGTGAGTGGGTGAGTGAGTGGGTGAGTGAGTGAGTGGGTGAGTGAGTGAGTGAGTGGATGAGTGAGTAAGTGGGTGAGTGGGTGAGTGAGTGAGTGGGTGAGTGGGTGAGTGAGTGAGTGAGTGAGTGGGTGAGTGAGTGGTGAGTGAGTGGGTGAGTGAGTAGTGAGTGAGTGGTGAGTGAGTGGTTGAATGAGTGAGCGGGTGGGCGAGTGAGTGAGCGAGCGAGTGAGTGGGTGGGTGAGTGAGCGGGTGGGCGAGTGAGTGAGTGGGTGGGTGAGTGGGTGAGTGAGTGAGTGGGTGAGTGAGTGGTGAGTGAGTGGTGAGTGAGTGGGTGAGTGAGCGGGTGAGTGAGTGGTGAGTGAGTGGTGAGTGAGTGAGTGGTGAGTGAGTGGGTGAGTGGGTGAGTGAGCGAGTGAGTGGGTGGGTGAGTGGGTGAGTGGTTGAGTGAGCGGGTGAGCTGGTGAGTGGGTGAGTGAGCGGGTGAGTGAGTGGGTGAATGAGTGGTGAGTGAGTGGTGAGTGAGCGAGTGGTGAGTGAGTGGGTGAGTGAGCGAGTGAGTGAGTGGGTGGGTGAGTGAGTGGGTGAGTGAGTGAGTGGCTGAGTGAGTGAGTGGGTGAGTGAGTGGGTGAGTGAGTGGGTGAGTGGGTGACTGAGTGAGTGAGTGGGTGAGTGGGTGAGTGGGTGAGTGAGTGAGTGGTGAGTGAGTGGGTGAGTGAGTGGGTGAGTGAGTGGGTAAGCGAGTGGGTGAGTGAGTGGGTGAGTGAGTGGGTGAGTGAGTGAGTGGGTGAGTGGGTGAGTGAGTGGGTGAGTGAGTGGGTGAGTGAGTGGGTGAGTGAGTGAGTGGGTGAGTGGGTGAGTGGGTGACTGAGTGAGTGAGTGGGTGAGTGAGTGAGTGAGTGAGTGAGTGAGTGGTGAGTGAGTGGGTGAGTGAGTGGTGAGTGAGTGGGTGAGTGAGTGGGTGAGTGGGTGAGTGGGTGAGTGAGTGGGTGAGTGAGTGGGTGAGTGGGTGAGTGAGTGGGTGAGTGAGTGGGGTGAGTGAGTGGGTGAGTGAGTGGGTGAGTGGGTGAGTGGGTGAGTGAGTGGGTGAGTGAGTGGGTGAGTGAGTGGGTGAGTGAGTGGGTGAGTGAGTGGGTGAGTGAGTGGGTGAGTGAGTGAGTGGGTGAGTGGGTGAGTGAGTGGGTGAGTGAGTGGGTGAGTGAGTGAGTGGGTGAGTGAGTGGGTGAGTGAGTGGGTGAGTGAGTGAGTGGGTGAGTGGGTGAGTGAGTGGGTGAGTGAGTGGGTGAGCGAGTGGGTGAGTGAGTGGGTGAGTGAGTGGGTGAGCGAGTGGGTGAGTGGGTGAGTGAGTGGGTGAGTGAGTGGGTGAGTGGGTGAGTGGGTGAGTGAGCGAGTGGGTGAGTGAGTGAGTGAGCGAGTGGGTGAGTGAGTGGGTGAGTGAGTGGGTGAGTGAGTGGGTGAGTGAGTGGGTGAGTGAGTGAGTGGGTGAGTGGGTGAGTGAGTGGGTGAGTGAGTGGTGAGTGAGTGGGTGAGTGAGTGAGTGGGTGAGTGAGTGAGTGGGTAAGTGGGTGAGTGAGTGGGTGAGTGGGTGAGTGAGCGAGTGGGTGAGCGAGTGGGTGAGTGAGTGAGTGGGTGAGTGGGTGAGTGAGTGGGTGAGTGAGTGGGTGAGTGAGTGGGTGAGTGAGTGAGTGGGTGAGTGGGTGAGTGAGTGGGTGAGTGAGTGGTGAGTGAGTGGGTGAGTGAGTGAGTGGGTGAGTGAGTGAGTGGGTAAGTGGGTGAGTGAGTGGGTGAGTGGGTGAGTGAGTGAGTGGGTGAGTGAGTGAGTGGGTGAGTGGGTGGGTGGGTGAGTGAGTGAGTGAGTGGGTGAGTGAGTGAGTGAGTGGGTGAGTGGGTGAGTGAGTGAGTGGGTGAGTGAGTGAGTGGGTAAGTGGGTGAGTGGGTGAGTGAGTGGGTGAGTGAGTGGGTGAGTGAGTGAGTGGGTGAGTGAGTGAGTGGGTGAGTGAGTGAGTGGGTGAGTGAGTGGGTGAGTGGGCGAGTGAGTGGGTGAGTGGGCGAGTGAGTGGGTGAGTGGGCGAGTGGTCTCACCAGGAGACGAGCTTGTTCGGGGGTGAGTGAGTCGCCCTCTTTGCACAGAGTGAAGTCCCTCAGGAGGTGGACAACGCCTGCACACAGACACAGACAAAGGTCCCCAGTGAAGCCTCTCCACTGCTGGGGCAAGTGCTGTTCACTACAACTGTGCGTGTGTGTCACTGTGTGTGTGTGTGTCACTGTGTGTGTGTGTGTCACTGTGTGTGTGTGTGTCACTGTGTGTGTCACTGTGTGTGTGTGTGTCACTGTGTGTGTCACTGTGTGTGTGTGTGTCACTGTGTGTGTGTGTCACTGTGTGTGTGTGTGTGTCACTGTGTGTGTGTGTGTCACTGTGTGTGTGTGTGTCACTGTGTGTGTGTGTCACTGTGTGTGTGTGTCACTGTGTGTGTCACTGTGTGTGTGTGTCACTGTGTGTGTGTGTCACTGTGTGTGTCACTGTGTGTGTGTGTCACTGTGTGTGTCACTGTGTGTGTGTCACTGTGTGTGTGTCACTGTGTGTGTGTGTCACTGTGTGTGTCACTGTGTGTGTGTCACTGTGTGTGTCAATGTGTGTGTGTGTCACTGTGTGTGTCACTGTGTGTGTGTGTCACTGTGTGTGTCACTGTGTGTGTGTCACTGTGTGTGTGTCACTGTGTGTGTGTGTCACTGTGTGTGTCACTGTGTGTGTCACTGTGTGTGTGTCACTGTGTGTGTCAATGTGTGTGTGTGTCACTGTGTGTGTGTGTCACTGTGTGTGTCACTGTGTGTGTGTGTCACTGTGTGTGTCACTGTGTGTGTGTCACTGTGTGTGTGTCACTGTGTGTGTGTGTCACTGTGTGTGTCACTGTGTGTGTCACTGTGTGTGTGTCACTGTGTGTGTCAATGTGTGTGTGTGTCACTGTGTGTGTGTGTCACTGTGTGTGTCACTGTGTGTGTGTGTCACTGTGTGTGTCACTGTGTGTGTGTCACTGTGTGTGTGTCACTGTGTGTGTGTGTCACTGTGTGTGTCACTGTGTGTGTCACTGTGTGTGTGTCACTGTGTGTGTCACTGTGTGTGTGTGTCACTGTGTGTGTGTCACTGTGTGTGTGTGTCACTGTGTGTGTGTCACTGTGTGTGTGTGTCACTGTGTGTGTCACTGTGTGTGTCACTGTGTGTGTGTCACTGTGTGTGTCAATGTGTGTGTGTGTCACTGTGTGTGTGTGTCACTGTGTGTGTCACTGTGTGTGTGTGTGTCACTGTGTGTGTGTCACTGTGTGTGTGTGTCACTGTGTGTGTCAATGTGTGTGTGTCACTGTGTGTGTGTGTCACTGTGTGTGTCACTGTGTGTGTGTGTGTCACTGTGTGTGTGTCACTGTGTGTGTGTGTCACTGTGTGTGTCACTGTGTGTGTCACTGTGTGTGTGTGTCACTGTGTGTGTCACTGTGTGTGTGTGTCACTGTGTGTGTGTGTCACTGTGTGTGTGTGTCACTGTGTGTCACTGTGTGTGTGTGTGTCACTGTGTGTGTGTGTCACTGTGTGTGTGTGTCACTGTGTGTGTGTGTCACTGTGTGTGTGTGTCACTGTGTGTGTGTGTCACTGTGTGTGTGTGTCACTGTGTGTGTGTCACTGTGTGTGTGTCACTGTGTGTGTGTGTCACTGTGTGTGTGTGTCACTGTGTGTGTGTGTCACTGTGTGTGTGTGTCACTGTGTGTGTGTGTCACTGTGTGTGTCACTGTGTGTGTGTGTCACTGTGTGTGTGTGTCACTGTGTGTGTGTCACTGTGTGTGTGTGTCACTGTGTGTGTGTGTCACTGTGTGTGTGTCACTGTGTGTGTGTGTCACTGTGTGTGTGTGTCACTGTGTGTGTGTGTCACTGTGTGTGTCACTGTGTGTGTGTGTCACTGTGTGTGTGTCACTGTGTGTGTGTGTGTGTGTCACTGTGTGTGTGTCACTGTGTGTGTGTGTCACTGTGTGTGTGTGTCACTGTGTGTGTGTGTCACTGTGTGTGTGTGTCACTGTGTGTGTCACTGTGTGTGTGTCACTGTGTGTGTGTGTCACTGTGTGTGTGTGTCACTGTGTGTGTCACTGTGTGTGTCACTGTGTGTGTGTGTCACTGTGTGTGTGTGTCACTGTGTGTGTCACTGTGTGTGTCACTGTGTGTGTGTGTCACTGTGTGTGTCAATGTGTGTGTGTGTCACTGTGTGTGTGTGTCACTGTGTGTGTGTGTCACTGTGTGTGTGTGTCACTGTGTGTGTCACTGTGTGTGTCACTGTGTGTGTGTGTCACTGTGTGTGTGTGTCACTGTGTGTGTGTGTCACTGTGTGTGTGTGTCACTGTGTGTGTCACTGTGTGTGTGTGTCACTGTGTGTGTGTGTGTCACTGTGTGTGTGTGTCACTGTGTGTGTGTGTCACTGTGTGTGTGTGTCACTGTGTGTGTCACTGTGTGTGTGTGTCACTGTGTGTGTGTGTCACTGTGTGTGTCACTGTGTGTGTCACTGTGTGTGTGTCACTGTGTGTGTGTGTCACTGTGTGTGTGTCACTGTGTGTGTCACTGTGTGTGTCACTGTGTGTGTGTGTCACTGTGTGTGTCACTGTGTGTGTGTGTCACTGTGTGTGTCACTGTGTGTGTCACTGTGTGTGTCACTGTGTGTGTGTGTCACTGTGTGTGTGTGTCACTGTGTGTGTGTGTCACTGTGTGTGTGTGTCACTGTGTGTGTCACTGTGTGTGTCACTGTGTGTGTGTGTGTCACTGTGTGTGTGTGTCACTGTGTGTGTGTGTCACTGTGTGTGTGTCACTGTGTGTGTGTGTCACTGTGTGTGTCACTGTGTGTGTCACTGTGTGTGTGTGTCACTGTGTGTGTGTGTCACTGTGTGTGTCACTGTGTGTGTCACTGTGTGTGTGTCACTGTGTGTGTGTGTCACTGTGTGTGTGTGTCACTGTGTGTGTGTGTCACTGTGTGTGTCACTGTGTGTGTCACTGTGTGTGTCACTGTGTGTGTCACTGTGTGTGTGTGTCACTGTGTGTGTGTGTCACTGTGTGTGTGTGTCACTGTGTGTGTCACTGTGTGTGTGTGTCACTGTGTGTGTGTGTCACTGTGTGTGTGTGTCACTGTGTGTGTCACTGTGTGTGTGTCACTGTGTGTGTGTGTCACTGTGTGTGTGTGTCACTGTGTGTGTGTGTCACTGTGTGTGTCACTGTGTGTGTCACTGTGTGTGTGTGTCACTGTGTGTGTGTGTCACTGTGTGTGTCACTGTGTGTGTCACTGTGTGTGTGTCACTGTGTGTGTGTGTCACTGTGTGTGTCACTGTGTGTGTGTGTCACTGTGTGTGTCACTGTGTGTGTCACTGTGTGTGTGTCACTGTGTGTGTGTGTCACTGTGTGTGTGTGTGTCACTGTGTGTGTCACTGTGTGTGTGTGTGTGTGTCACTGTGTGTGTGTCACTGTGTGTGTGTGTGTCACTGTGTGTGTGTGTCAGTGTGTGTGTGTCACTGTGTGTGTCACTGTGTGTGTCACTGTGTGTGTGTCACTGTGTGTGTGTGTGTCACTGTGTGTCACTGTGTGTGTCACTGTGTGTGTGTCACTGTGTGTGTGTGTCACTGTGTGTGTCACTGTGTGTGTGTGTGTCACTGTGTGTGTGTGTCACTGTGTGTGTCACTGTGTGTGTCACTGTGTGTGTGTCACTGTGTGTGTCACTGTGTGTGTCACTGTGTGTGTGTGTGTCACTGTGTGTCACTGTGTGTGTCACTGTGTGTGTGTCACTGTGTGTGTGTGTCACTGTGTGTGTCACTGTGTGTGTGTGTGTCACTGTGTGTGTGTGTCACTGTGTGTGTCACTGTGTGTGTGTGTCACTGTGTGTGTGTCACTGTGTGTGTGTCACTGTGTGTGTCACTGTGTGTGTGTCACTGTGTGTGTCACTGTGTGTGTGTGTCACTGTGTGTCACTGTGTGTGTCACTGTGTGTGTGTCACTGTGTGTGTCACTGTGTGTGTGTGTCACTGTGTGTGTCACTGTGTGTGTGTGTCACTGTGTGTCACTGTGTGTGTCACTGTGTGTGTGTCACTGTGTGTGTGTGTCACTGTGTGTGTCACTGTGTGTGTGTCACTGTGTCACTGTGTGTGTCACTGTGTCACTGTGTGTGTCACTGTGCCACTGTGTGTCACTGTGTCACTGTGTGTGTCACTGTGTGTGTCACTGTGTGTGTGTATCACTGTGTGTGTGTGTCACTGTGTGTATCACTGTGTGTGTGTCACTGTGTGTGTGTCACTGTGTGTGTGTCACTGTGTGTGTCACTGTGTGTGTGACTGTGTGTGTGTCACTGTGTGTGTGTCACTGTGTGTGTGTCACTGTGTGTCACTGTGTGTGTGTCACTGTGTGTGTATCACTGTGTGTGTGTCACTGTGTGTGTGTCACTGTGTGTGTCACTGTGTGTGTGTGTGTGACTGTGTGTCACCTCTCTGTAGACTGGTGGGCAGGCCCAGCTGTCTGAGTTGGGGCTCCATGGAGTGCGGGAACTTGTCTAGAGGACCTGCGTCCAGGACGACGTCCATCGGAGCCAGAGCCCCGCAGCGGGCAAAGTCCACCTGGGAGAACTCGGCAAACCACCTGGGGGTCACGGGGGGGTCACAGAGGTCACGGAGGGGTCACGGGAGGTCACAGAGGTCATGTGGGGGGGGGGGTCTAAGTGTGTGTAGGTTTGTGTGTGTGTACGTGTGTGTGTGTGTAGTTCCTCCGGCAGGCAAGGCTGCGTTGGCTGGGTCGTGTAGCCCGCATGCCCAGCCACCGCATGCCTAAACAGCTTTTGTTCGGCCGGATCGAGGGGGCTAAACGGGCGCGGCACGGGCTAGAGAAGAGATGGAGTGATGTGGTACAGGAGGACGTGGAGCTGAGTGGACTTGCCGATGACTGGTACCAGCGGTGTCAAGATCGGCCTCAGTGGAGGAGGCTCGTGAAGGACGCTACTGGGCAGTTGGAGGCAGTCGCCCTCCAACAACAACGGAGGGCGGAGGAGCGACGCTCACAACAACGAGCGGAGCGCCGGGTGGCTAAAGCACAGCAAGTTGGTACAGTAGGGGGCACAGGTGGTGCATCAGCCAGTCATCTCGGTCATCTCGGTCAGTGGACCCGTGGCACCTGCTGGGTCTGCCCCGTGACCTCCTGCCAGCGGGCGTTCGACACTTCACGTGGCCTCAAGGTGCACTTGGCCTGGCACAAGCGTCGTGGTGACGTCACCGCCACTTAGTGGCGAATGGCGGTTGTCGTGTAGGTGTGTGTGTGTAGGTGTGTGTGTGTATATGTGTAGGTGTGTGTGTGTGTGTAGGTGTGTGTGTGCTACTAACTTGGTGACTTTGTCTGAGTCCCAGTTGGAGAAGAGTAGGCCAACTTCCCCATGCAGACGCTGCCCCACCTGGAACGGGGGGACACGCACAGCTAGAGGTAAAGCTCCCCCAGGTAGCGCACACGGCTTGCCGAGGGCAAGTGCAGGGGGAGACGCGGGGAGACGCGGGAGACACGGGAGAAACGGGGAGAGACGCGGGGAGACGCGGGGAGACACGGGGAGACACGGGGAGACACGGGGAGACACGGGGAGACGCGGGAGACGCGGGGAGACGCGGGGAGACACGGGGAGACACGGGGAGACACGGGGAGACACGTGGAGACACGGGGAGACACGGGGAGACACGGGAGACACGGGGAGACACGGGGAGACACGGGGAGACACGGGGAGACACGGGAGACACGGGGAGACACTCGGGGTGAGACACTCGGGGTACCTTGTGGAGCCCCTCGCGATATTCGTCGCGAACTCCCTTGCCCAACGCCAGGATCATCACTTTGTTCTTGCCGAAGAAGAACCTGGAACAGACAGACAGAGTGAGTGTGTGGGTGAGTGTGTGGGTGAGTGTGTGAGTAGGTGAGTGGGTGAGTGAGTGGGTGTGTGAGTGGGTGAGTGTGTGGGTGAGTGTGTGGGTGAGTGTGTGGGTGAGTGTGTGTGTGGGTGAGTGAGTGGGTGAGTGTGTGGGTGAGTGGGTGAGTGTGTGGGTGGGTGGGTGAGTGGGTGGGTGGGTGAGTGAGTGGGTGGGTGGGTGGGTGAGTGTGTGGGTGGGTGGGTGAGTGGGTGAGTGGGTGGGTGAGTGGGTGAGTGGGTGAGTGTGTGGGTGTGTGGGTGAGTGTGTGTGTGGGTGAGTGTGTGGGTGGGTGGGTGAGTGTGTGGGTGAGTGGGTGGGTGGGTGGGTGAGTGTGTGGGTGAGTGGGTGGGTGGGTGGGTGAGTGTGTGCGTGAGTGGGTGAGTGGGTGTGTGGGTGAGTGTGTGTGTGGGTGAGTGTGTGGGTGGGTGAGTGTGTGGGTGAGTGGGTGGGTGAGTGTGTGGGTGAGTGGGTGGGTGAGTGAGTGGGTGAGTGGGTGGGTGTGTGGGTGAGTGTGTGGGTGAGTGGGTGTGTGGGTGAGTGAGTGTGTGACTGAGTGAGTGACTGAGTGAGTGACTGGGTGAGTGACTGGGTGAGTGACTGGGTGAGTGACTGACTGAGTGACTGACTGAGTGACTGGCTGAGTGGGAGGTGTCTGCACCTGCTGTGCTTCCAGGCTGTGCGCACGTCCTTCAGTTTGCTGTTCCGCATGTTGCACACGGAGAACGTGTAGAGGTAGCTGTAGGTGTCCACACACGCTCGCAGCTACACACATGTTACACACATGTTACACACATGTTACACACATGTTACACACATGTTACACACGTTACACACACAGAGACACACACACACAGACACGCACAGACACACACACAGACACGCACACACGTTACACACATGTTACACACACACAGACACGCACACACACACACATAGACACAGACACACAGACGTTACACACATACACAGACACACAGACAGACACGCACACACGTTACACACATGTTACACACATGTTACACACATACACAGACACACACAGACACACACAGACACACACAGACAGACACAGACACACAGCCACACACACAGACACACACACGTTACACACATGTTACACACATGTTACACACATACACAGACACACACAGACACACACAGACACACACACACAGACAGACACAGACACACAGCCACACACACAGACACACACACGTTACACACATGTTACACACATGTTACACACATACACAGACACGCACAGACACACACAGACACACACACACAGACAGACACAGACACACAGCCACACACACAGACACACACACGTTACACACATGTTACACACATGTTACACACATACACAGACACGCACAGACACACACAGACACACACACACAGACAGACACAGACACACAGCCACACACACAGACACACACACGTTACACACATGTTACACACATGTTACACACATACACAGACACGCACAGACACACACAGACACACACACACAGACAGACACAGACACACAGCCACACACACAGCCACACACACAGACACACAGACAGACACAGGCCACCAGGGCCTGGCCCTCCGCAAGGTTGACTCGGCATGAAACAAGTAAAAGTTGACGACTTACATCTTCCACCAGCTTCTGTTTGTGTTCCAGTCCCTTCTTCTTCGTCTGGGTCAGAGACACTGAGACACACACACACAGTCAGACACAGTCAGACACAGACACACAGTCAGACACAGTCAGACAGAGACACAGTCAGACACAGACGCACAGTCAGACACAGTCAGACACAGTCACACAGTCAGACACCGGCAGACACAGTCAGACAGAGACACAGCCAGACACAGACGCACAGTCAGACACAGTCACACACAGTCACACACAGTCAGACACAGTCAGAAACAGGCAGAGACACACACACACAGTCAGACACAGGTATACACACAGTCAGAAACAGGCAGAGACAGTCAGACACAGGCAGACACACAGTCAGAGACAGGCAGACAGAGACACACAGACACACAGTCAGAGACACAGTCAGACACACAGTCAGACACACACACAGTCAGACACAGTCAGACACAGTCAGACACAGACGCACAGTCAGACACAGTCAGACACAATCACACACAGTCAGACACAGTCAGACAGAGACACAGTCAGACCAAGACGCACAGTCAGACACAGTCACACACACAGACTCACTCAAGAAATTCATTCGGAGATTCACTCACTCAGAGACTCACTCACTCACTCAGAGACTCACTCAGAGACTCACTCACTCACTCAGAGACTCACTCAGAGAATCACTCAGAGACTCACTCACTCACTCAGAGACTCACTCAGAGAATCACTCAGAGACTCACTCACTCACTCAGAGACTCACTCAGAGACTCACTCAGAGACTCACTCAGAGACTCACTCAGAGACTCACTCACTCACTCAGAGACTCACTCACTCAGAGACTCACTCAGAGACTCACTCAGAGACTCACTCACTCAGAGACTCACTCAGAGAATCACTCAGAGACTCACTCAGAGACTCACTCACTCAGAGACTCACTCAGAGACTCACTCACTCACTCAGAGACTCACTCAGAGACTCACTCACTCACTCAGAGACTCACTCAGAGACTCACTCACTCACTCAGAGACTCACTCACTCAGAGACTCACTCAGAGACTCACTCAGAGACTCACTCAGAGACTCACTCAGAGACTCACTCAGAGACTCACTCAGAGACTCACTCAGAGACTCACTCAGAGACTCACTCAGAGACTCACTCAGAGACTCACTCACTCAGAGACTCACTCAGAGACTCACTCAGAGACTCACTCAGAGACTCACTCAGAGACTCACTCAGAGACTCACTCAGAGACTCACTCACTCAGAGACTCACTCAGAGACTCACTCAGAGACTCACTCAGAGACTCACTCAGACTCACTCACTCAGAGACTCACTCAGAGACTCACTCACTCAGAGACTCACTCAGAGACTCACTCAGAGACTCACTCAGAGACTCACTCAGAGACTCACTCAGAGACTCACTCAGAGACTCACTCACTCACTCAGAGACTCACTCAGAGACTCACTCAGAGACTCACTCAGAGACTCACTCACTCACTCAGAGACTCACTCAGAGACTCACTCAGAGACTCACTCAGAGACTCACTCAGAGACTCACTCAGAGACTCACTCACTCAGAGACTCACTCAGAGACTCACTCAGAGACTCACTCAGAGACTCACTCAGAGACTCACTCACTCACTCACTCACTCAGAGACTCACTCAGAGACTCACTCACTCACTCAGAGACTCACTCAGAGACTCAATCACTCACTCAGAGACTCACTCAGAGACTCACTCAGAGACTCACTCAGAGACTCACTCACTCAGAGACTCACTCAGAGACTCACTCACTCAGAGACTCACTCAGAGACTCACTCACTCAGAGACTCACTCACTCACTCAGAGACTCACTCAGAGACTCACTCACTCACTCAGAGACTCACTCAGAGACTCACTCAGAGACTCACTCAGAGACTCACTCAGAGACTCACTCAGAGACTCACTCAGAGAGAGCCATAGACCCATACAGAGACCCACACTCATAGAGACCCATAGACCAACACTCAGAGACACATAGAGACCCACAGAGACCCATACTCATGGAGACCCACACTCAGAGACCCACACTCATAGAGACTCACAGAGACCCACAGAGAACCACAGAGACCCATAGACACCCACAGAGAACCACAGAGACCCACAGAGACTCACAGAGACCCACAGAGACCCACATAGACCCACAGAGACCCATAGACCCCCACAGAGACCCATAGACCCCCTCAGAGACCCATAGACCCCCACAGAGACCCATAGACCCCCACAAAGACCCATAGACCCCCACAGAGACCCATAGACCCCCACAGAAACCCAGAGACCCATAGACCCCCATAGAGAACCACAGAGACCCATAGACCCCCACAGAGACCCACAGAGACCCACAGAGACTCACAGAGACCCACAGAGACTCACAGAGACCCATAGAGACCCACAGAGACTCATAGAGACCCACAGACCCCCATAGAGAACCACAGAGACCCAGAACGAGGCTCCCTCACCGAGCCAGAACGAGGCTCCGCGTATTACCTTTGCGATCTCGACGTGACTTGGGCATGGCGACTCTCGCTGTGGTGGTCACACACAAACTCTGTCTCTCTCTGTCTCTGTGTGTGTCTCTGTGTGTGTCTGTCTGTGTGTCTCACTCTGTCTCTGTGTGTGTCTCTGTGTCTCACTTTGTCTGTGTGTGTCTCTGTGTGTCTCACTGTGTCTCACTGTGTGTGTCTGTGTGTCTCACTGTGTGTCTCTCTGTGTGTCTCACTGTGTGTCTCTGTGTCTCACTGTGTCTCTCTGTGTCTCACTCTGTCTCACTGTGTGAGTCTCACTCTGTCCGTCTCACTGGGCCCTGGCCTGTCTGTGTCGCACTGTTTGACTTGACCGTCGATCGATCTATAATCTATATATAGTCTATATAATGTACATCTATCTATATAAAGTGTATATCTATAAATAATCGATATTATCTATCGATATCATCGATAAAACATACAAAGTTGTCGATCTAGACAGAGCCTCTGCGTGTCGCGCGAGCAGCCCACGTGGTCCCCACGGCGCGATGCGAGCTGGGTAGGGGTCCTCACCGCCACGCGGTGGTGGCGGCTGAGGTGGCCACGGATTTCCCCTCGGGGTGCCTGTTGAACAAATAAAATTTCGCCACTTAAAAAAAAATATCGAACGACTTAAACTTCCAAAAAAATCCGTTCAATAATTTTTACGAGTATACCTGCTCCGTTTCACGCGGTTCGATTAAAAATCTGAAGTTTCGTTCGAGAGGAAATTAATTAAAGTTTGATTTTAAATAGTTATTGTAAGTGGAACCTGAATCGTTTATTTAATCGGACGCATTAGATTCGTTACCGTCGATTCCATGTAATTCCAATACGCGGTTTTTGGTTGTGAATCGAATATATCGTAATCGCTTCAATAGATTCATACTTGCGATTCCTCTGATAAATCTCATTGGAGTCGATCCAGTCGATTATCACCATGTTAACTCACGATAAATATCGACGTATCGATTAAGAAGAGTTCGATTCCTACTAACCAATCAATCGAATGGACTCTATTAAAATCCATTTTAAAATAATGGTTTCGGAATCGATTCTAAAGCAACGCGTGACCAATTTGAGGAATCGACGTTACCGAATAAACAAACAAACGATTCCATTTAGACGGGAAACGGTAATAATCGAATCGTAATAAATCGTTAAAAGAAATCGACTCCGTTACACCCCCCCACGTTATTTAAAATAATCGATGCCCGGAATCGATTCTATGAATCCACAACGTTTCCCTAACCGAAGAATCGAAATGAACAATTAACCAAACAAATCAGAACGTTAAAAATTGTAATCGACATCAGGAATCGATTCCAAGAAGCGACAACGTTAATCTACCCGAGGAATCGACGGTTAAGTTTAATAGAAACGTTTGAATCGATTCCCTTTTCGTTTCCAACATGGCGGTGCCTCCGTCTAACCCCGCCAATCCGATCGTCTTCTTTGACATCACGATCGGTGGGCAGGTGGGGAACGACTCACTCACTCATTCACTCACTCATTCACTCATTCACTCACTCATTCACTCGCTCACTCATTCACTCATTCACTCACTCACTCATTCATACACTCACTCATTCACTCGCTCACTCATTCACTCATTCACTCACTCACTCATTCATACACTCACTCATTCACTCACTCACTCATTCACTCACTCATTCACTCACTCATTCACTCGCTCACTCATTCACTCACTCATTCACTCACTCATTCACTCGCTCACTCATTCACTCACTCATTCACTCACTCATTCACTCACTCACTCATTCACTCACTCATTCACTCACTCATTCACTCGCTCACTCATTCACTCACTCATTCACTCATTCACTCACTCACTCATTCACTCACTCATTCATACACTCACTCACTCATTCACTCACTCACTCATTCACTCACTCATTCACTCACTCATTCACCCACTCACTCATTCACTCACTCATTCACTCACTCATTCACTCGCTCACTCATTCACTCACTCATTCACTCACTCATTCACTCATTCACTCACTCATTCACTCACTCATTCACTCACTCATTCACTCATTCACTCACTCATTCACTCACTCATTCACTCACTCATTCACTCACTCATTCACTCACTCATTCACTCATACACACACTGACTCAGTCACTCAATCATACACACACTCATCACTCACTCAGTCACTCACTCATTCACTCACTCATTCACTCACTCATTCACTCACTCATTCACTCACTCACTCACTCATTCACTCACTCATTCACTCACTCATTCACTCACTCACTCATTCACTCATTCACTCACTCATTCACTCACTCATTCACTCACTCATTCACTCATTCACTCACTCATTCACTCACTCATTCACTCACTCACTCATTCACTCATACACACACTGACTCAGTCACTCAATCATACACACACTGACTCAATCACTCACTCATTCACTCACTCATTCACTCACTCATTCACTCACTCATTCACTCACTCATTCACTCACTCATTCACTCACTCATTCACTCACTCACTCATTCACTCACTCATTCGCTCACTCATTCACTCACTCACTCACTCATTCGCTCATTCACTCACTCATTCACTCACTCATTCACTCACTCATTCACTCACTCATTCACTTACTCATTCACTCATTCACTCATACACACACTGACTCAATCACTCACTCATTCACTCACTCATTCACTCACTCATTCACTCACTCATTCACTCACTGATTCACTCACTCATTCACTCACTCATTCACTCACTCACTCATTCACTCACTCATTCGCTCACTCATTCACTCACTCACTCATTCACTCATTCACTCACTCATTCACTCACTCATTCACTCACTCATTCACTCATTCACTCACTCATTCACTTACTCATTCACTCATTCACTCATACACACACTGACTCAATCACTCATTCACTCACTCATTCACTCACTCATTCACTCACTCATTCACTCACTCATTCACTCACTCATTCACTCACTCACTCATTCACTCACTCATTCGCTCACTCATTCACTCACTCACTCATTCACTCATTCACTCACTCATTCACTCACTCATTCACTCATTCACTCACTCATTCACTTACTCATTCACTCATTCACTCATACACACACTGACTCAATCACTCACTCATTCACTCACTCATTCACTCACTCATTCACTCACTCACTCATTCACTCACTCATTCACTCACTCATTCACTCACTCATTCACTCACTCATTCGCTCACTCATTCACTCACTCACTCATTCACTCATTCACTCACTCATTCACTCACTCATTCACTCACTCATTCACTCATTCACTCACTAATTCACTTACTCATTCACTCACTCATTCACTCATTCACTCACTCATTCACTCACTCATTCACTCACTCATTCACTCACTCATTCACTCATACACACACTGACTCAATCACTCAATCATACACACACTCAGTCACTCACTCAGTCACTCAGTCATTCACTCACTCATTCACTCACTCACTCATTCACTCACTCATTCACTCATTCACTCACTCACTCATTCACTCACTCATTCACTCACTCATTCACTCACTCATTCACTCACTCATTCACTCACTCATTCACTCACTCATTCACTCATACACACACTGACTCAGTCACTCAATCATACACACACTCATCACTCAGTCACTCACTCATTCACTCACTCATTCACTCACTCATTCACTCACTCATTCACTCATTCACTCACTCACTCATTCACTCACTCATTCACTCACTCACTCATTCACTCACTCACTCATTCACTCATTCACTCACTCATTCACTCACTCATTCACTCACTCATTCACTCATTCACTCACTCATTCACTCACTCATTCACTCACTCACTCACTCATTCACTCATACACACACTGACTCAGTCACTCAATCATACACACACTGACTCAATCACTCACTCATTCACTCACTCATTCACTCACTCATTCACTCACTCATTCACTCACTCATTCACTCACTCATTCACTCACTCATTCACTCACTCACTCATTCACTCACTCATTCGCTCACTCATTCACTCACTCACTCACTCATTCGCTCATTCACTCACTCATTCACTCACTCATTCACTCACTCATTCACTCACTCATTCACTCATTCACTCATTCACTCATACACACACTGACTCAATCACTCACTCATTCACTCACTCATTCACTCACTCATTCACTCACTCATTCACTCACTGATTCACTCACTCATTCACTCACTCATTCACTCACTCACTCATTCACTCACTCATTCGCTCACTCATTCACTCACTCACTCATTCACTCATTCACTCACTCATTCACTCACTCATTCACTCACTCATTCACTCATTCACTCACTCATTCACTTACTCATTCACTCATTCACTCATACACACACTGACTCAATCACTCATTCACTCACTCATTCACTCACTCATTCACTCACTCATTCACTCACTCATTCACTCACTCATTCACTCACTCATTCACTCACTCACTCATTCACTCACTCATTCGCTCACTCATTCACTCACTCACTCATTCACTCATTCACTCACTCATTCACTCACTCATTCACTCATTCACTCACTCATTCACTTACTCATTCACTCATTCACTCATACACACACTGACTCAATCACTCACTCATTCACTCACTCATTCACTCACTCATTCACTCACTCATTCACTCACTCATTCACTCACTCATTCACTCATTCACTCACTCATTCGCTCACTCATTCACTCACTCACTCATTCACTCATTCACTCACTCATTCACTCACTCATTCACTCACTCATTCACTCATTCACTCACTAATTCACTTACTCATTCACTCACTCATTCACTCATTCACTCACTCATTCACTCACTCATTCACTCACTCATTCACTCACTCATTCACTCATACACACACTGACTCAATCACTCAATCATACACACACTCAGTCACTCACTCAGTCACTCAGTCATTCACTCACTCATTCACTCACTCATTCACTCACTCATTCACTCATTCACTCACTCACTCATTCACTCACTCATTCATACACTCACTCACTCATTCACTCACTCACTCATTCACTCACTCATTCACTCACTCATTCACCCACTCACTCATTCACTCACTCATTCACTCACTCATTCACTCGCTCACTCATTCACTCACTCATTCACTCACTCATTCACTCACTCATTCACTCACTCATTCACTCACTCATTCACTCATTCACTCACTCATTCACTCACTCATTCACTCACTCATTCACTCACTCATTCACTCACTCATTCACTCATACACACACTGACTCAGTCACTCAATCATACACACACTCATCACTCACTCAGTCACTCACTCATTCACTCACTCATTCACTCACTCATTCACTCACTCATTCACTCATTCACTCACTCACTCATTCACTCACTCATTCACTCACTCACTCATTCACTCACTCACTCATTCACTCATTCACTCACTCATTCACTCACTCATTCACTCACTCATTCACTCATTCACTCACTCATTCACTCACTCACTCACTCATTCACTCATACACACACTGACTCAGTCACTCAATCATACACACACTGACTCATTCACTCACTCATTCACTCACTCATTCACTCACTCATTCACTCACTCATTCACTCACTCATTCACTCACTCATTCACTCACTCATTCACTCACTCATTCACTCACTCATTCGCTCACTCATTCACTCACTCACTCACTCATTCGCTCATTCACTCACTCATTCACTCACTCATTCACTCACTCATTCACTCACTCATTCACTTACTCATTCACTCATTCACTCATACACACACTGACTCAATCACTCACTCATTCACTCACTCATTCACTCACTCATTCACTCACTCATTCACTCACTGATTCACTCACTCATTCACTCACTCATTCACTCACTCACTCATTCACTCACTCATTCGCTCACTCATTCACTCACTCACTCATTCACTCACTCATTCACTCACTCATTCACTCACTCATTCACTCATTCACTCACTCATTCACTCACTCATTCACTCACTCATTCACTCATTCACTCATTCACTCACTCATTCACTCACTCATTCACTCACTCATTCACTCACTCATTCACTCATACACACACTGACTCAGTCACTCAATCATACACACACTCATCACTCACTCAGTCACTCACTCATTCACTCACTCATTCACTCACTCATTCACTCACTCATTCACTCATTCACTCACTCACTCATTCACTCACTCATTCACTCACTCACTCATTCACTCACTCACTCATTCACTCATTCACTCACTCATTCACTCACTCATTCACTCACTCATTCACTCATTCACTCACTCATTCACTCACTCACTCACTCATTCACTCATACACACACTGACTCAGTCACTCAATCATACACACACTGACTCATTCACTCACTCATTCACTCACTCATTCACTCACTCATTCACTCACTCATTCACTCACTCATTCACTCACTCATTCACTCACTCATTCACTCACTCATTCACTCACTCATTCGCTCACTCATTCACTCACTCACTCACTCATTCGCTCATTCACTCACTCATTCACTCACTCATTCACTCACTCATTCACTCACTCATTCACTTACTCATTCACTCATTCACTCATACACACACTGACTCAATCACTCACTCATTCACTCACTCATTCACTCACTCATTCACTCACTCATTCACTCACTGATTCACTCACTCATTCACTCACTCATTCACTCACTCACTCATTCACTCACTCATTCGCTCACTCATTCACTCACTCACTCATTCACTCACTCATTCACTCACTCATTCACTCACTCATTCACTCATTCACTCACTCATTCACTTACTCATTCACTCATTCACTCATACACACACTGACTCAATCACTCATTCACTCACTCATTCACTCACTCATTCACTCACTCATTCACTCACTCATTCACTCACTCATTCACTCACTCACTCATTCACTCACTCATTCGCTCACTCATTCACTCACTCACTCATTCACTCATTCACTCACTCATTCACTCACTCATTCACTCATTCACTCACTCATTCACTTACTCATTCACTCATTCACTCATACACACACTGACTCAATCACTCACTCATTCACTCACTCATTCACTCACTCATTCACTCACTCATTCACTCACTCATTCACTCACTCATTCACTCACTCATTCGCTCACTCATTCACTCACTCACTCATTCACTCACTCATTCACTCACTCATTCACTCACTCATTCACTCATTCACTCACTAATTCACTTACTCATTCACTCACTCATTCACTCATTCACTCACTCATTCACTCACTCATTCACTCACTCATTCACTCACTCATTCACTCATACACACACTGACTCAATCACTCAATCATACACACACTCAGTCACTCACTCAGTCACTCACTCATTCACTCACTCATTCACTCATTCACTCAGTCACTCACTCAGTCACTCAGTCACTCACTCAGTCATCACGATCGGTGGGGAACGACTCATCATTCACTCATTCACTCATTCATTCACTCACTCATCACGATCGGTGGGCAGGTGGGGAACGACTCACTCATTCACTCATTCACTTATTAATTCACTCATTCACTCACTCATTCATTCAGTCATTCATTCACTCATTCATTCATACACACACTGACTCAGTCACTCAATCATACACACACTCATTCACTCACTCATTCACTCACTCATTCACTCACTCATTCACTCACTCACTCATTCACTCACTCACTCATTCACTCATTCACTCACTCATTCACTCACTCACTCATTCACTCACTCATTCACTCACTCATTCACTCACTCATTCACTCACTCATTCACTCACTCACTCATTCACTCACTCACTCATTCACTCACTCATTCACTCACTCATTCACTCACTCATTCACTCACTCATTCACTCATTCACTCACTCATTCACTCACTCATTCACTCACTCATTCACTCACTCACTCATTCACTCATTCACTCACTCATTCACTCACTCATTCACTCACTCATTCACTCACTCATTCACTCACTCACTCATTCACTCACTCACTCATTCACTCACTCATTCACTCACTCATTCACTCGCTCATTCACTCACTCATTCACTCACTCATTCACTCACTCATTCACTCACTCATTCACTCACTCATTCACTCATTCACTCACTCACTCATTCACTCATTCATACACTCATTCACTCATACACACACTGACTCAGTCACTCAATCATACACACACTCATTCACTCACTCATTCACTCACTCATTCACTCACTCATTCACTCATTCACTCATTCACTCACTCATTCACTCATTCACTCACTCATTCATTCACTCACTCATTCACTCATTCACTCACTCATTCACTCACTCATTCACTCACTCATTCTCTCACTCATTCACTCACCCATTCACTCACCCATTCACTCACTCATTCACTCATTCACTCACTCATTCACTCACTCATTCACTCACTCATTCACTCACTCATTCACTCACTCATTCACTCATTCACTCATTCATACACTCATTCACTCATACACACACTGACTCAGTCACTCAATCATACACTCACTCATTCACTCACTCACTCATTCACTCACTCATTCACTCACGCATTCACTCACTCATTCACTCACTCACTCATTCACTCATTCACTCACTCATTCACTCACTCATTCACTCACTCACTCATTCACTAATTCACTCATTCACTCATTCACTCACTCATTCACTCACTCATTCACTCACTCATTCACTCACTCATTCACTCACTCATTCACTCTCCCATTCACTCACCCATTCACTCACCCATTCACTCATTCATACACTCATTCACTCATACACACACTGACTCAGTCACTCAATCATACACTCACTCATTCACTCACTCATTCACTCACTCATTCACTCACTCATTCACTCACTCATTCACTCACTCATTCACTCACTCACTCATTCACTCACTCATTCACTCACTCATTCACTCACTCATTCACTCACTCATTCACTCATTCACTCACTCATTCACTCACTCATTCACTCACTCATTCACTCACTCACTCATTCACTCATTCACTCACTCATTCACTCACTCATTCACTCATTCACTCACTCATTCACTCACTCATTCACTCACTCACTCATTCACTCACTCACTCACTCATTCACTCACTCATTCACTCACTCATTCACTCACTCATTCACTCGCTCATTCACTCGCTCATTCACTCACTCATTCACTCACTCATTCACTCACTCATTCACTCACTCATTCACTCATTCACTCACTCACTCATTCACTCATTCATACACTCATTCACTCATACACACACTGACTCAGTCACTCAATCATACACACACTCATTCACTCACTCATTCACTCACTCATTCACTCACTCATTCACTCACTCATTCACTCATTCACTCACTCATTCACTCATTCACTCACTCATTCATTCACTCACTCATTCACTCATTCACTCACTCATTCACTCACTCATTCACTCACTCATTCTCTCACTCATTCACTCACCCATTCACTCACCCATTCACTCACTCATTCACTCATTCACTCACTCATTCACTCACTCATTCACTCACTCATTCACTCACTCACTCATTCACTCACTCATTCACTCATTCACTCATTCATACACTCATTCACTCATACACACACTGACTCAGTCACTCAATCATACACTCACTCATTCACTCACTCACTCATTCACTCACTCATTCACTCACGCATTCACTCACTCATTCACTCACTCATTTACTCACTCACTCATTCACTCATTCACTCATTCACTCATTCACTCACTCATTCACTCACTCATTCACTCACTCATTCACTCACTCATTCACTCACCCATTCACTCACCCATTCACTCACCCATTCACTCATTCATACACTCATTCACTCATACACACACTGACTCAGTCACTCAATCATACACTCACTCATTCACTCACTCATTCACTCATTCACTCACTCATTCACTCACGCATTCACTCACTCATTCACTCACTCATTCACTCACTCATTCACTCACTCATTCACTCACTCATTCACTCACTCATTCACTCATTCACTCACTCATTCACTCACTCATTCACTCACTCATCCACTCACTCATTCACTCACTCATTCACTCACTCATTCACTCACTCATTCACTCATTCACTCACTCATTCACTCACTCATTCACTCACTCATTCACTCACTCATTCACTCACTCATTCACTCATTCACTCACTCATTCACTCACCCATTCACTCACCCATTCACTCACCCATTCACTCATTCATACACTCATTCACTCATACACACACTGACTCAGTCACTCAATCATACACTCACTCATTCACTCACTCATTCACTCACCCATTCACTCACCCATTCACTCACCCATTCACTCATTCATACACTCATTCACTCATACACACACTGACTCAGTCACTCAATCATACACTCACTCATTCACTCACTCATTCACTCACTCATTCACTCACTCATTCACTCACGCATTCACTCATTCACTCACTCACTCATTCACTCACTCATTCACTCATTCACTCACTCATTCACTCATTCACTCACTCATTCACTCACTCATTCACTCACTCATTCACTCACTCATTCACTCACTCATTCACTCACTCATTCACTCACTCATTCACTCACCCATTCACTCACCCATTCACTCATTCATACACTCATTCACTCATACACACACTGACTCAGTCACTCAATCATACACTCACTCATTCACTCACTCATTCACTCACTCATACACTCACTCATTCACTCACTCATTCACTCACTCATTCACTCACTCATTCACTCACTCATTCACTCACTCATCCACTCACTCATTCACTCACTCAAACGCTCACTCATTTATTCACTCATTCACTCACTCATACACACATACATACACCCACTCATTCACTCACTCATTCACCCACTCATTCACCCACTCACTCATTCACTCACCCACTCATTCACCCACTCATTCACTCACTCATTCACTCATTCACTCACTCACTCATTCACTCACTCATTCACTCATTCACTCACTCATTCACTCACTCATTCACTCACTCATTCACTCACTCATTCACTCACTCACTCACTCATTCACTCACTCATTCACTCATTCACTCACTCATTCACTCACTCACTCATTCACTCGCTCACTCATTCACTCATTCACTCACTCACTCATTCACTCACTCATTCACTCACTCATTCACTCGCTCACTCATTCACTCACTCATTCACTCACTCATTCACTCACTCACTCATTCACTCACTCATTCACTCACTCATTCACTCGCTCACTCATTCACTCACTCATTCACTCATTCACTCACTCACTCATTCACTCACTCATTCATACACTCACTCACTCATTCACTCACTCACTCATTCACTCACTCATTCACTCACTCATTCACCCACTCACTCATTCACTCACTCATTCACTCACTCATTCACTCGCTCACTCATTCACTCACTCATTCACTCACTCACTCACTCATTCACTCACTCATTCACTCACTCATTCACCCACTCACTCATTCACTCACTCATTCACTCACTCATTCACTCGCTCACTCATTCACTCACTCATTCACTCACTCATTCACTCATTCACTCACTCATTCACTCACTCATTCACTCACTCATTCACTCATTCACTCACTCATTCACTCACTCATTCACTCACTCATTCACTCACTCATTCACTCACTCATTCACTCATACACACACTGACTCAGTCACTCAATCATACACACACTCATCACTCACTCAGTCACTCACTCATTCACTCACTCATTCACTCACTCATTCACTCACTCATTCACTCATTCACTCACTCACTCATTCACTCACTCATTCACTCACTCACTCATTCACTCACTCACTCATTCACTCATTCACTCACTCATTCACTCACTCATTCACTCACTCATTCACTCATTCACTCACTCATTCACTCACTCATTCACTCACTCACTCATTCACTCATACACACACTGACTCAGTCACTCAATCATACACACACTGACTCAATCACTCACTCATTCACTCACTCATTCACTCACTCATTCACTCACTCATTCACTCACTCATTCACTCACTCATTCACTCACTCATTCACTCACTCACTCATTCACTCACTCATTCGCTCACTCATTCACTCACTCACTCACTCATTCGCTCATTCACTCACTCATTCACTCACTCATTCACTCACTCATTCACTCACTCATTCACTTACTCATTCACTCATTCACTCATACACACACTGACTCAATCACTCACTCATTCACTCACTCATTCACTCACTCATTCACTCACTCATTCACTCACTGATTCACTCACTCATTCACTCACTCATTCACTCACTCACTCATTCACTCACTCATTCGCTCACTCATTCACTCACTCACTCATTCACTCATTCACTCACTCATTCACTCACTCATTCACTCACTCATTCACTCATTCACTCACTCATTCACTTACTCATTCACTCATACACACACTGACTCAATCACTCATTCACTCACTCATTCACTCACTCATTCACTCACTCATTCACTCACTCATTCACTCACTCATTCACTCACTCACTCATTCACTCACTCATTCGCTCACTCATTCACTCACTCACTCATTCACTCATTCACTCACTCATTCACTCACTCATTCACTCATTCACTCACTCATTCACTTACTCATTCACTCATTCACTCATACACACACTGACTCAATCACTCACTCATTCACTCACTCATTCACTCACTCATTCACTCACTCACTCATTCACTCACTCATTCACTCACTCATTCACTCACTCATTCACTCACTCATTCGCTCACTCATTCACTCACTCACTCATTCACTCATTCACTCACTCATTCACTCACTCATTCACTCACTCATTCACTCATTCACTCACTAATTCACTTACTCATTCACTCACTCATTCACTCATTCACTCACTCATTCACTCACTCATTCACTCACTCATTCACTCACTCATTCACTCATACACACACTGACTCAATCACTCAATCATACACACACTCAGTCACTCACTCAGTCACTCAGTCATTCACTCACTCATTCACTCACTCACTCATTCACTCACTCATTCACTCATTCACTCACTCATTCACTCACTCATTCACTCACTCATTCACTCACTCATTCACTCACTCATTCACTCACTCATTCACTCACTCATTCACTCACTCATTCACTCATACACACACTGACTCAGTCACTCAATCATACACACACTCATCACTCACTCAGTCACTCACTCATTCACTCACTCATTCACTCACTCATTCACTCACTCATTCACTCATTCACTCACTCACTCATTCACTCACTCATTCACTCACTCATTCACTCACTCACTCATTCACTCATTCACTCACTCATTCACTCACTCATTCACTCACTCATTCACTCATTCACTCACTCATTCACTCACTCATTCACTCACTCACTCACTCATTCACTCATACACACACTGACTCAGTCACTCAATCATACACACACTGACTCAATCACTCACTCATTCACTCACTCATTCACTCACTCATTCACTCACTCATTCACTCATTCACTCACTCATTCACTCACTCATTCACTCACTCACTCATTCACTCACTCATTCGCTCACTCATTCACTCACTCACTCACTCATTCGCTCATTCACTCACTCATTCACTCACTCATTCACTCACTCATTCACTCACTCATTCACTCATTCACTCATTCACTCATACACACACTGACTCAATCACTCACTCATTCACTCACTCATTCACTCACTCATTCACTCACTCATTCACTCACTGATTCACTCACTCATTCACTCACTCATTCACTCACTCATTCACTCACTCATTCGCTCACTCATTCACTCACTCACTCATTCACTCATTCACTCACTCATTCACTCACTCATTCACTCACTCATTCACTCATTCACTCACTCATTCACTTACTCATTCACTCATTCACTCATACACACACTGACTCAATCACTCATTCACTCACTCATTCACTCACTCATTCACTCACTCATTCACTCACTCATTCACTCACTCATTCACTCACTCACTCATTCACTCACTCATTCGCTCACTCATTCACTCACTCACTCATTCACTCATTCACTCACTCATTCACTCACTCATTCACTCATTCACTCACTCATTCACTTACTCATTCACTCATTCACTCATACACACACTGACTCAATCACTCACTCATTCACTCACTCATTCACTCACTCATTCACTCACTCACTCATTCACTCACTCATTCACTCACTCATTCACTCATTCACTCACTCATTCGCTCACTCATTCACTCACTCACTCATTCACTCATTCACTCACTCATTCACTCACTCATTCACTCACTCATTCACTCATTCACTCACTAATTCACTTACTCATTCACTCACTCATTCACTCATTCACTCACTCATTCACTCACTCATTCACTCACTCATTCACTCACTCATTCACTCATACACACACTGACTCAATCACTCAATCATACACACACTCAGTCACTCACTCAGTCACTCAGTCATTCACTCACTCATTCACTCACTCACTCATTCACTCACTCATTCACTCATTCACTCACTCACTCATTCACTCACTCATTCATACACTCACTCACTCATTCACTCACTCACTCATTCACTCACTCATTCACTCACTCATTCACCCACTCACTCATTCACTCACTCATTCACTCACTCATTCACTCGCTCACTCATTCACTCACTCATTCACTCACTCATTCACTCACTCATTCACTCACTCATTCACTCACTCATTCACTCATTCACTCACTCATTCACTCACTCATTCACTCACTCATTCACTCACTCATTCACTCACTCATTCACTCACTCATTCACTCATACACACACTGACTCAGTCACTCAATCATACACACACTCATCACTCACTCAGTCACTCACTCATTCACTCACTCATTCACTCACTCATTCACTCACTCATTCACTCATTCACTCACTCACTCATTCACTCACTCATTCACTCACTCACTCATTCACTCACTCACTCATTCACTCATTCACTCACTCATTCACTCACTCATTCACTCACTCATTCACTCATTCACTCACTCATTCACTCACTCATTCACTCACTCACTCACTCATTCACTCATACACACACTGACTCAGTCACTCAATCATACACACACTGACTCAATCACTCACTCATTCACTCACTCATTCACTCACTCATTCACTCACTCATTCACTCACTCATTCACTCACTCATTCACTCACTCATTCACTCACTCATTCACTCACTCATTCACTCACTCATTCGCTCACTCATTCACTCACTCACTCACTCATTCGCTCATTCACTCACTCATTCACTCACTCATTCACTCACTCATTCACTCACTCATTCACTTACTCATTCACTCATTCACTCATACACACACTGACTCAATCACTCACTCATTCACTCACTCATTCACTCACTCATTCACTCACTCATTCACTCACTGATTCACTCACTCATTCACTCACTCATTCACTCACTCACTCATTCACTCACTCATTCGCTCACTCATTCACTCACTCACTCATTCACTCATTCACTCACTCATTCACTCACTCATTCACTCACTCATTCACTCATTCACTCACTCATTCACTTACTCATTCACTCATTCACTCATACACACACTGACTCAATCACTCATTCACTCACTCATTCACTCACTCATTGACTCACTCATTCACTCACTCATTCACTCACTCATTCACTCACTCACTCATTCACTCACTCATTCGCTCACTCATTCACTCACTCACTCATTCACTCATTCACTCACTCATTCACTCACTCATTCACTCATTCACTCACTCATTCACTTACTCATTCACTCATTCACTCATACACACACTGACTCAATCACTCACTCATTCACTCACTCATTCACTCACTCATTCACTCACTCATTCACTCACTCATTCACTCACTCATTCACTCACTCATTCGCTCACTCATTCACTCACTCACTCATTCACTCATTCACTCACTCATTCACTCACTCATTCACTCACTCATTCACTCATTCACTCACTAATTCACTTACTCATTCACTCACTCATTCACTCATTCACTCACTCATTCACTCACTCATTCACTCACTCATTCACTCATTCACTCACTAATTCACTTACTCATTCACTCACTCATTCACTCATTCACTCACTCATTCACTCACTCATTCGCTCACTCATACACACACTGACTCAATCACTCAATCATACACACACTGACTCAATCACTCACTCATTCACTCACTCATTCACTCACTCATTCACTCACTCATTCACTCACTCATTCACTCACTCATTCACTCACTCATTCACTCACTCATTCACTCACTCATTCACTCACTCATTCGCTCACTCATTCACTCACTCACTCACTCATTCGCTCATTCACTCACTCATTCACTCACTCATTCACTCACTCATTCACTCACTCATTCACTTACTCATTCACTCATTCACTCATACACACACTGACTCAATCACTCACTCATTCACTCACTCATTCACTCACTCATTCACTCACTCATTCACTCACTGATTCACTCACTCATTCACTCACTCATTCACTCACTCACTCATTCACTCACTCATTCGCTCACTCATTCACTCACTCACTCATTCACTCATTCACTCACTCATTCACTCACTCATTCACTCACTCATTCACTCATTCACTCACTCATTCACTTACTCATTCACTCATTCACTCATACACACACTGACTCAATCACTCATTCACTCACTCATTCACTCACTCATTCACTCACTCATTCACTCACTCATTCACTCACTCATTCACTCACTCACTCATTCACTCACTCATTCGCTCACTCATTCACTCACTCACTCATTCACTCATTCACTCACTCATTCACTCACTCATTCACTCATTCACTCACTCATTCACTTACTCATTCACTCATTCACTCATACACACACTGACTCAATCACTCACTCATTCACTCACTCATTCACTCACTCATTCACTCACTCATTCACTCACTCATTCACTCACTCATTCACTCACTCATTCGCTCACTCATTCACTCACTCACTCATTCACTCATTCACTCACTCATTCACTCACTCATTCACTCACTCATTCACTCATTCACTCACTAATTCACTTACTCATTCACTCACTCATTCACTCATTCACTCACTCATTCACTCACTCATTCACTCACTCATTCACTCACTCATTCACTCATACACACACTGACTCAATCACTCAATCATACACACACTCAGTCACTCACTCATTCACTCACTCATTCACTCACTGATTCACTCACTCAGTCGCTCACTCATTCACTCACTCACTCATTCACTCATTCACTCACTCATTCACTCACTCATTCACTCACTCATTCACTCACTCATTCACTCACTCATTCACTCACTCATTCACTCACTCATTCACTCACTGATTCACTCACTCAGTCGCTCACTCATACACACACTGACTCAATCACTCATTCACTCACTCATTCACTCACTCATTCACTCACTCATTCACTCACTCATTCACTCACTCATTCACTCACTCACTCATTCACTCACTCATTCGCTCACTCATTCACTCACTCACTCATTCACTCATTCACTCACTCATTCACTCACTCATTCACTCATTCACTCACTCATTCACTTACTCATTCACTCATTCACTCATACACACACTGACTCAATCACTCACTCATTCACTCACTCATTCACTCACTCATTCACTCACTCATTCACTCACTCATTCACTCACTCATTCACTCACTCATTCGCTCACTCATTCACTCACTCACTCATTCACTCATTCACTCACTCATTCACTCACTCATTCACTCACTCATTCACTCATTCACTCACTAATTCACTTACTCATTCACTCACTCATTCACTCATTCACTCACTCATTCACTCACTCATTCACTCACTCATTCACTCACTCATTCACTCATACACACACTGACTCAATCACTCAATCATACACACACTCAGTCACTCACTCACTCACTCAATCACTCACTCAGTCACTCAGTCACTCACTCAGTCATCACGATCGGTGGGGAACGACTCATCATTCACTCATTCACTCATTCATTCACTCACTCATCACGATCGGTGGGCAGGTGGGGAACGACTCACTCATTCACTCATTCACTTATTAATTCACTCATTCACTCACTCATTCATTCAGTCATTCATTCACTCATTCATTCATACACACACTGACTCAGTCACTCAATCATACACACACTCATTCACTCACTCATTCACTCACTCATTCACTCACTCATTCACTCACTCACTCATTCACTCACTCACTCATTCACTCATTCACTCACTCATTCACTCACTCATTCACTCACTCATTCACTCACTCATTCACTCACTCATTCACTCACTCATTCACTCACTCATTCACTCACTCATTCACTCACTCACTCATTCACTCACTCATTCACTCACTCATTCACTCACTCATTCACTCACTCATTCACTCATTCACTCACTCATTCACTCACTCATTCACTCACTCATTCACTCACTCACTCATTCACTCACTCACTCATTCACTCATTCACTCACTCATTCACTCACTCATTCACTCACTCATTCACTCACTCATTCACTCACTCATTCACTCACTCACTCACTCACTCACTCATTCACTCATTCACTCACTCATTCACTCACTCATTCACTCACTCATTCACTCACTCATTCACTCACTCATTCACTCACTCACTCATTCACTCACTCACTCATTCACTCACTCATTCACTCACTCATTCACTCACTCATTCACTCGCTCATTCACTCACTCATTCACTCACTCATTCACTCACTCATTCACTCACTCATTCACTCACTCATTCACTCATTCACTCACTCACTCATTCACTCATTCATACACTCATTCACTCATACACACACTGACTCAGTCACTCAATCATACACACACTCATTCACTCACTCATTCACTCACTCATTCACTCACTCATTCACTCACTCATTCACTCATTCACTCACTCATTCACTCATTCACTCATTCATTCACTCACTCATTCACTCATTCACTCACTCATTCACTCACTCATTCACTCACTCATTCTCTCACTCATTCACTCACCCATTCACTCACCCATTCACTCACTCATTCACTCATTCACTCACTCATTCACTCATTCACTCACTCATTCACTCACTCATTCACTCACTCATTCACTCATTCACTCATTCATACACTCATTCACTCATACACACACTGACTCAGTCACTCAATCATACACTCACTCATTCACTCACTCACTCATTCACTCACTCATTCACTCACGCATTCACTCACTCATTCACTCACTCATTCACTCATTCACTCACTCATTCACTCACTCATTCACTCACTCACTCATTCACTAATTCACTCATTCACTCATTCACTCACTCATTCACTCACTCATTCACTCACTCATTCACTCACTCATTCACTCACTCATTCACTCTCCCATTCACTCACCCATTCACTCACCCATTCACTCATTCATACACTCATTCACTCATACACACACTGACTCAGTCACTCAATCATACACTCACTCATTCACTCACTCATTCACTCACTCATTCACTCACTCATTCACTCACTCATTCACTCACTCATTCACTCACTCACTCATTCACTCACTCATTCACTCACTCATTCACTCACTCATTCACTCACTCATTCACTCATTCACTCACTCATTCACTCACTCATTCACTCACTCATTCACTCACTCACTCATTCACTCATTCACTCACTCATTCACTCACTCATTCACTCATTCACTCACTCATTCACTCACTCATTCACTCACTCACTCATTCACTCACTCACTCACTCATTCACTCACTCATTCACTCATACACACACTGACTCAGTCACTCAATCATACACACACTCATTCACTCACTCATTCACTCACTCATTCACTCACTCATTCACTCACTCATTCACTCATTCACTCACTCATTCACTCATTCACTCACTCATTCATTCACTCACTCATTCACTCATTCACTCACTCATTCACTCACTCATTCACTCACTCATTCTCTCACTCATTCACTCACCCATTCACTCACCCATTCACTCACTCATTCACTCATTCACTCAGTCATTCACTCACTCATTCACTCACTCATTCACTCACTCATTCACTCACTCATTCACTCATTCACTCATTCATACACTCATTCACTCATACACACACTGACTCAGTCACTCAATCATACACTCACTCATTCACTCACTCACTCATTCACTCACTCATTCACTCACGCATTCACTCACTCATTCACTCACTCATTTACTCACTCACTCATTCACTCATTCACTCATTCACTCACTCATTCACTCACTCATTCACTCACTCATTCACTCACTCATTCACTCACTCATTCACTCACCCATTCACTCACCCATTCACTCACCCATTCACTCATTCATACACTCATTCACTCATACACACACTGACTCAGTCACTCAATCATACACTCACTCATTCACTCACTCATTCACTCATTCACTCACTCATTCACTCACGCATTCACTCACTCATTCACTCACTCATTCACTCACTCATTCACTCACTCATTCACTCACTCATTCACTCACTCATTCACTCATTCACTCACTCATTCACTCACTCATTCACTCACTCATCCACTCACTCATTCACTCACTCATTCACTCATTCACTCACTCATTCACTCACTCATTCACTCACTCATTCACTCACTCATTCACCCACTCATTCACCCACTCACTCATTCACTCACCCACTCATTCACCCACTCACTCATTCACTCACTCATTCACTCACTCATTCACTCACTCATTCACTCATTTATTCACTCATTCACTCACTCATTCACCCACTCATTCACTCATTTATTCACTCATTCACTCACTCATTCACTCACTCATTCACTCACTCATCCACTCATTCACTCACTCAAACGCTCACTCATTTATTCACTCATTCACTCACTCATACACACATACATACACCCACTCATTCACTCACTCATTCACCCACTCATTCACCCACTCACTCATTCACTCACCCACTCATTCACTCACTCATTCACCCACTCATTCACTCATTTATTCACTCATTCACTCACTCATACACACATACATACACCCACTCATTCACTCACTCATTCACTCACTCATTCACTCACTCACTCATTCACTCACTCATTCATACACTCACTCACTCATTCACTCACTCACTCATTCACTCACTCATTCACTCACTCATTCACTCACTCATTCACTCACTCATTCACTCACTCATTCACTCATACACACACTGACTCAGTCACTCAATCATACACACACTCATCACTCACTCAGTCACTCACTCATTCACTCACTCATTCACTCACTCATTCACTCACTCATTCACTCATTCACTCACTCACTCATTCACTCACTCATTCACTCACTCATTCACTCACTCACTCATTCACTCATTCACTCACTCATTCACTCACTCATTCACTCACTCATTCACTCATTCACTCACTCATTCACTCACTCATTCACTCACTCACTCACTCATTCACTCATACACACACTGACTCAGTCACTCAATCATACACACACTGACTCAATCACTCACTCATTCACTCACTCATTCACTCACTCATTCACTCACTCATTCACTCATTCACTCACTCATTCACTCACTCATTCACTCACTCACTCATTCACTCACTCATTCGCTCACTCATTCACTCACTCACTCACTCATTCGCTCATTCACTCACTCATTCACTCACTCATTCACTCACTCATTCACTCACTCATTCACTCATTCACTCATTCACTCATACACACACTGACTCAATCACTCACTCATTCACTCACTCATTCACTCACTCATTCACTCACTCATTCACTCACTGATTCACTCACTCATTCACTCACTCATTCACTCACTCATTCACTCACTCATTCGCTCACTCATTCACTCACTCACTCATTCACTCATTCACTCACTCATTCACTCACTCATTCACTCACTCATTCACTCATTCACTCACTCATTCACTTACTCATTCACTCATTCACTCATACACACACTGACTCAATCACTCATTCACTCACTCATTCACTCACTCATTCACTCACTCATTCACTCACTCATTCACTCACTCATTCACTCACTCACTCATTCACTCACTCATTCGCTCACTCATTCACTCACTCACTCATTCACTCATTCACTCACTCATTCACTCACTCATTCACTCATTCACTCACTCATTCACTTACTCATTCACTCATTCACTCATACACACACTGACTCAATCACTCACTCATTCACTCACTCATTCACTCACTCATTCACTCACTCACTCATTCACTCACTCATTCACTCACTCATTCACTCATTCACTCACTCATTCGCTCACTCATTCACTCACTCACTCATTCACTCATTCACTCACTCATTCACTCACTCATTCACTCACTCATTCACTCATTCACTCACTAATTCACTTACTCATTCACTCACTCATTCACTCATTCACTCACTCATTCACTCACTCATTCACTCACTCATTCACTCACTCATTCACTCATACACACACTGACTCAATCACTCAATCATACACACACTCAGTCACTCACTCAGTCACTCAGTCATTCACTCAGTCACTCAGTCACTCACTCATTCACTCACTCACTCATTCACTCACTCATTCACTCATTCACTCACTCACTCATTCACTCACTCATTCATACACTCACTCACTCATTCACTCACTCACTCATTCACTCACTCATTCACTCACTCATTCACCCACTCACTCATTCACTCACTCATTCACTCACTCATTCACTCGCTCACTCATTCACTCACTCATTCACTCACTCATTCACTCACTCATTCACTCACTCATTCACTCACTCATTCACTCATTCACTCACTCATTCACTCACTCATTCACTCACTCATTCACTCACTCATTCACTCACTCATTCACTCACTCATTCACTCATACACACACTGACTCAGTCACTCAATCATACACACACTCATCACTCACTCAGTCACTCACTCATTCACTCACTCATTCACTCACTCATTCACTCACTCATTCACTCATTCACTCACTCACTCATTCACTCACTCATTCACTCACTCACTCATTCACTCACTCACTCATTCACTCATTCACTCACTCATTCACTCACTCATTCACTCACTCATTCACTCATTCACTCACTCATTCACTCACTCATTCACTCACTCACTCACTCATTCACTCATACACACACTGACTCAGTCACTCAATCATACACACACTGACTCAATCACTCACTCATTCACTCACTCATTCACTCACTCATTCACTCACTCATTCACTCACTCATTCACTCACTCATTCACTCACTCATTCACTCACTCATTCACTCACTCATTCACTCACTCATTCGCTCACTCATTCACTCACTCACTCACTCATTCGCTCATTCACTCACTCATTCACTCACTCATTCACTCACTCATTCACTCACTCATTCACTTACTCATTCACTCATTCACTCATACACACACTGACTCAATCACTCACTCATTCACTCACTCATTCACTCACTCATTCACTCACTCATTCACTCACTGATTCACTCACTCATTCACTCACTCATTCACTCACTCACTCATTCACTCACTCATTCGCTCACTCATTCACTCACTCACTCATTCACTCATTCACTCACTCATTCACTCACTCATTCACTCACTCATTCACTCATTCACTCACTCATTCACTTACTCATTCACTCATTCACTCATACACACACTGACTCAATCACTCATTCACTCACTCATTCACTCACTCATTGACTCACTCATTCACTCACTCATTCACTCACTCATTCACTCACTCACTCATTCACTCACTCATTCGCTCACTCATTCACTCACTCACTCATTCACTCATTCACTCACTCATTCACTCACTCATTCACTCATTCACTCACTCATTCACTTACTCATTCACTCATTCACTCATACACACACTGACTCAATCACTCACTCATTCACTCACTCATTCACTCACTCATTCACTCACTCATTCACTCACTCATTCACTCACTCATTCACTCACTCATTCGCTCACTCATTCACTCACTCACTCATTCACTCATTCACTCACTCATTCACTCACTCATTCACTCACTCATTCACTCATTCACTCACTAATTCACTTACTCATTCACTCACTCATTCACTCATTCACTCACTCATTCACTCACTCATTCACTCACTCATTCACTCATTCACTCACTAATTCACTTACTCATTCACTCACTCATTCACTCATTCACTCACTCATTCACTCACTCATTCGCTCACTCATACACACACTGACTCAATCACTCAATCATACACACACTGACTCAATCACTCACTCATTCACTCACTCATTCACTCACTCATTCACTCACTCATTCACTCACTCATTCACTCACTCATTCACTCACTCATTCACTCACTCATTCACTCACTCATTCACTCACTCATTCGCTCACTCATTCACTCACTCACTCACTCATTCGCTCATTCACTCACTCATTCACTCACTCATTCACTCACTCATTCACTCACTCATTCACTTACTCATTCACTCATTCACTCATACACACACTGACTCAATCACTCACTCATTCACTCACTCATTCACTCACTCATTCACTCACTCATTCACTCACTGATTCACTCACTCATTCACTCACTCATTCACTCACTCACTCATTCACTCACTCATTCGCTCACTCATTCACTCACTCACTCATTCACTCATTCACTCACTCATTCACTCACTCATTCACTCACTCATTCACTCATTCACTCACTCATTCACTTACTCATTCACTCATTCACTCATACACACACTGACTCAATCACTCATTCACTCACTCATTCACTCACTCATTCACTCACTCATTCACTCACTCATTCACTCACTCATTCACTCACTCACTCATTCACTCACTCATTCGCTCACTCATTCACTCACTCACTCATTCACTCATTCACTCACTCATTCACTCACTCATTCACTCATTCACTCACTCATTCACTTACTCATTCACTCATTCACTCATACACACACTGACTCAATCACTCACTCATTCACTCACTCATTCACTCACTCATTCACTCACTCATTCACTCACTCATTCACTCACTCATTCACTCACTCATTCGCTCACTCATTCACTCACTCACTCATTCACTCATTCACTCACTCATTCACTCACTCATTCACTCACTCATTCACTCATTCACTCACTAATTCACTTACTCATTCACTCACTCATTCACTCATTCACTCACTCATTCACTCACTCATTCACTCACTCATTCACTCACTCATTCACTCATACACACACTGACTCAATCACTCAATCATACACACACTCAGTCACTCACTCACTCACTCAATCACTCACTCAGTCACTCAGTCACTCACTCAGTCATCACGATCGGTGGGGAACGACTCATCATTCACTCATTCACTCATTCATTCACTCACTCATCACGATCGGTGGGCAGGTGGGGAACGACTCACTCATTCACTCATTCACTTATTAATTCACTCATTCACTCACTCATTCATTCAGTCATTCATTCACTCATTCATTCATACACACACTGACTCAGTCACTCAATCATACACACACTCATTCACTCACTCATTCACTCACTCATTCACTCACTCATTCACTCACTCACTCATTCACTCACTCACTCATTCACTCATTCACTCACTCATTCACTCACTCATTCACTCACTCATTCACTCACTCATTCACTCACTCATTCACTCACTCATTCACTCACTCATTCACTCACTCATTCACTCACTCACTCATTCACTCACTCATTCACTCACTCATTCACTCACTCATTCACTCACTCATTCACTCATTCACTCACTCATTCACTCACTCATTCACTCACTCATTCACTCACTCACTCATTCACTCACTCACTCATTCACTCATTCACTCACTCATTCACTCACTCATTCACTCACTCATTCACTCACTCATTCACTCACTCATTCACTCACTCACTCACTCACTCACTCATTCACTCATTCACTCACTCATTCACTCACTCATTCACTCACTCATTCACTCACTCATTCACTCACTCATTCACTCACTCACTCATTCACTCACTCACTCATTCACTCACTCATTCACTCACTCATTCACTCACTCATTCACTCGCTCATTCACTCACTCATTCACTCACTCATTCACTCACTCATTCACTCACTCATTCACTCACTCATTCACTCATTCACTCACTCACTCATTCACTCATTCATACACTCATTCACTCATACACACACTGACTCAGTCACTCAATCATACACACACTCATTCACTCACTCATTCACTCACTCATTCACTCACTCATTCACTCACTCATTCACTCATTCACTCACTCATTCACTCATTCACTCATTCATTCACTCACTCATTCACTCATTCACTCACTCATTCACTCACTCATTCACTCACTCATTCTCTCACTCATTCACTCACCCATTCACTCACCCATTCACTCACTCATTCACTCATTCACTCACTCATTCACTCATTCACTCACTCATTCACTCACTCATTCACTCACTCATTCACTCATTCACTCATTCATACACTCATTCACTCATACACACACTGACTCAGTCACTCAATCATACACTCACTCATTCACTCACTCACTCATTCACTCACTCATTCACTCACGCATTCACTCACTCATTCACTCACTCATTCACTCATTCACTCACTCATTCACTCACTCATTCACTCACTCACTCATTCACTAATTCACTCATTCACTCATTCACTCACTCATTCACTCACTCATTCACTCACTCATTCACTCACTCATTCACTCACTCATTCACTCTCCCATTCACTCACCCATTCACTCACCCATTCACTCATTCATACACTCATTCACTCATACACACACTGACTCAGTCACTCAATCATACACTCACTCATTCACTCACTCATTCACTCACTCATTCACTCACTCATTCACTCACTCATTCACTCACTCATTCACTCACTCACTCATTCACTCACTCATTCACTCACTCATTCACTCACTCATTCACTCACTCATTCACTCATTCACTCACTCATTCACTCACTCATTCACTCACTCATTCACTCACTCACTCATTCACTCATTCACTCACTCATTCACTCACTCATTCACTCATTCACTCACTCATTCACTCACTCATTCACTCACTCACTCATTCACTCACTCACTCACTCATTCACTCACTCATTCACTCATACACACACTGACTCAGTCACTCAATCATACACACACTCATTCACTCACTCATTCACTCACTCATTCACTCACTCATTCACTCACTCATTCACTCATTCACTCACTCATTCACTCATTCACTCACTCATTCATTCACTCACTCATTCACTCATTCACTCACTCATTCACTCACTCATTCACTCACTCATTCTCTCACTCATTCACTCACCCATTCACTCACCCATTCACTCACTCATTCACTCATTCACTCAGTCATTCACTCACTCATTCACTCACTCATTCACTCACTCATTCACTCACTCATTCACTCATTCACTCATTCATACACTCATTCACTCATACACACACTGACTCAGTCACTCAATCATACACTCACTCATTCACTCACTCACTCATTCACTCACTCATTCACTCACGCATTCACTCACTCATTCACTCACTCATTTACTCACTCACTCATTCACTCATTCACTCATTCACTCACTCATTCACTCACTCATTCACTCACTCATTCACTCACTCATTCACTCACTCATTCACTCACCCATTCACTCACCCATTCACTCACCCATTCACTCATTCATACACTCATTCACTCATACACACACTGACTCAGTCACTCAATCATACACTCACTCATTCACTCACTCATTCACTCATTCACTCACTCATTCACTCACGCATTCACTCACTCATTCACTCACTCATTCACTCACTCATTCACTCACTCATTCACTCACTCATTCACTCACTCATTCACTCATTCACTCACTCATTCACTCACTCATTCACTCACTCATCCACTCACTCATTCACTCACTCATTCACTCATTCACTCACTCATTCACTCACTCATTCACTCACTCATTCACTCACTCATTCACCCACTCATTCACCCACTCACTCATTCACTCACCCACTCATTCACCCACTCACTCATTCACTCACTCATTCACTCACTCATTCACTCACTCATTCACTCATTTATTCACTCATTCACTCACTCATTCACCCACTCATTCACTCATTTATTCACTCATTCACTCACTCATTCACTCACTCATTCACTCACTCATCCACTCATTCACTCACTCAAACGCTCACTCATTTATTCACTCATTCACTCACTCATACACACATACATACACCCACTCATTCACTCACTCATTCACCCACTCATTCACCCACTCACTCATTCACTCACCCACTCATTCACTCACTCATTCACCCACTCATTCACTCATTTATTCACTCATTCACTCACTCATACACACATACATACACCCACTCATTCACTCACTCATTCACTCACTCATTCACTCACTCACTCATTCACTCACTCATTCATACACTCACTCACTCATTCACTCACTCACTCATTCACTCACTCATTCACTCACTCATTCACTCACTCATTCACTCACTCATTCACTCGCTCATTCACTCACTCATTCACTCACTCATTCACTCACTCATTCACTCACTCATTCACTCACTCATTCACTCATTCACTCACTCACTCATTCACTCACTCACTCACTCATTCACTCATTCATACACTCATTCACTCATACACACACTGACTCAGTCACTCAATCATACACACACTCACTCACTCATTCACTCACTCATTCACTCACTCATTCACTCACTCATTCACTCATTCACTCACTCATTCACTCATTCACTCATTCATTCACTCACTCATTCACTCATTCACTCACTCATTCACTCACTCATTCACTCACTCATTCTCTCACTCATTCACTCACCCATTCACTCACCCATTCACTCACTCATTCACTCATTCACTCACTCATTCACTCACTCATTCACTCACTCATTCACTCACTCATTCACTCATTCACTCATTCATACACTCATTCACTCATACACACACTGACTCAGTCACTCAATCATACACTCACTCATTCACTCACTCACTCATTCACTCACTCATTCACTCACGCATTCACTCACTCATTCACTCACTCACTCATTCACTCATTCACTCACTCATTCACTCACTCATTCACTCACTCACTCATTCACTAATTCACTCATTCACTCATTCACTCACTCATTCACTCACTCATTCACTCACTCATTCACTCACTCATTCACTCACTCATTCACTCACTCATTCACTCTCCCATTCACTCACCCATTCACTCACCCATTCACTCATTCATACACTCATTCACTCATACACACACTGACTCAGTCACTCAATCATACACTCACTCATTCACTCACTCATTCACTCACTCATTCACTCACTCATTCACTCACTCATTCACTCACTCATTCACTCACTCACTCATTCACTCACTCATTCACTCACTCATTCACTCACTCATTCACTCACTCATTCACTCATTCACTCACTCATTCGCTCACTCATTCACTCACTCATTCACTCACTCACTCATTCACTCATTCACTCACTCATTCACTCACTCATTCACTCATTCACTCACTCATTCACTCACTCATTCACTCACTCACTCATTCACTCACTCACTCATTCACTCACTCATTCACTCATACACACACTGACTCAGTCACTCAATCATACACACACTCATTCACTCACTCATTCACTCACTCATTCACTCACTCATTCACTCACTCATTCACTCATTCACTCACTCATTCACTCATTCACTCACTCATTCATTCACTCACTCATTCACTCATTCACTCACTCATTCACTCACTCATTCACTCACTCATTCTCTCACTCATTCACTCACCCATTCACTCACCCATTCACTCACTCATTCACTCATTCACTCACTCATTCACTCACTCATTCACTCACTCACTCACTCACTCATTCACTCACTCATTCACTCATTCACTCATTCATACACTCATTCACTCATACACACACTGACTCAGTCACTCAATCATACACTCACTCATTCACTCACTCACTCATTCACTCACTCATTCACTCACGCATTCACTCACTCATTCACTCACTCATTTACTCACTCACTCATTCACTCATTCACTCATTCACTCACTCATTCACTCACTCATTCACTCACTCATTCACTCACTCATTCACTCACTCATTCACTCACCCATTCACTCACCCATTCACTCACCCATTCACTCATTCATACACTCATTCACTCATACACACACTGACTCAGTCACTCAATCATACACTCACTCATTCACTCACTCATTCACTCATTCACTCACTCATTCACTCACGCATTCACTCACTCATTCACTCACTCATTCACTCACTCATTCACTCACTCATTCACTCACTCATTCACTCATTCACTCACTCATTCACTCACTCATTCACTCACTCATCCACTCACTCATTCACTCACTCATTCACTCACTCATTCACTCATTCACTCACTCATTCACTCACTCATTCACTCACTCATTCACTCACTCATTCACTCACTCACTCACTCATTCACTCACTCATTCACTCACCCATTCACTCACCCATTCACTCACCCATTCACTCATTCATACACTCATTCACTCATACACACACTGACTCAGTCACTCAATCATACACTCACTCATTCACTCACTCATTCACTCATACACACACTGACTCAGTCACTCAATCATACACTCACTCATTCACTCACTCATTCACTCACCCATTCACTCACCCATTCACTCACCCATTCACTCATTCATACACTCATTCACTCATACACACACTGACTCAGTCACTCAATCATACACTCACTCATTCACTCACTCATTCACTCACTCATTCACTCACTCATTCACTCACGCATTCACTCATTCACTCACTCACTCATTCACTCACTCATTCACTCACTCATTCACTCACTCATTCACTCATTCACTCACTCATTCACTCACTCATTCACTCACTCATTCACTCACTCATTCACTCACTCATTCACTCACTCATTCACTCACCCATTCACTCACCCATTCACTCATTCATACACTCATTCACTCATACACACACTGACTCAGTCACTCAATCATACACTCACTCATTCACTCACTCATTCACTCACTCATACACTCACTCATTCACTCACTCATTCACTCACTCATTCACTCACTCATTCACTCACTCATTCACTCACTCATCCACTCACTCATTCACTCACTCAAACGCTCACTCATTTATTCACTCATTCACTCACTCATACACACATACATACACCCACTCATTCACTCACTCATTCACCCACTCATTCACCCACTCACTCATTCACTCACCCACTCATTCACCCACTCACTCATTCACTCACTCATTCACTCACTCATTCACTCACTCATTCACTCATTTATTCACTCATTCACTCACTCATTCACCCACTCATTCACTCATTTATTCACTCATTCACTCACTCATTCACTCACTCATTCACTCACTCATCCACTCATTCACTCACTCAAACGCTCACTCATTTATTCACTCATTCACTCACTCATACACACATACATACACCCACTCATTCACTCACTCATTCACCCACTCATTCACCCACTCACTCATTCACTCACCCACTCATTCACTCACTCATTCACCCACTCATTCACTCATTTATTCACTCATTCACTCACTCATACACACATACATACACCCACTCATTCACTCATTCACTCACCCACTCATTCACCCACTCACTCATCCACTCACTCATTCACTCACTCATTCACCCACTCATTCACTCATTCACTCACCCACTCATTCACCCACTCACTCATTCACTCACTCATTCACTCACTCATTCACTCACTCATTCACTCATTTATTCACTCATTCACTCACTCATTCACCCACTCATTCACTCATTTATTCACTCATTCACTCACTCATTCACTCACTCATTCACTCACTCATCCACTCATTCACTCACTCAAACGCTCACTCATTTATTCACTCATTCACTCACTCATACACACATACATACACCCACTCATTCACTCACTCATTCACCCACTCATTCACCCACTCACTCATTCACTCACCCACTCATTCACTCACTCATTCACCCACTCATTCACTCATTTATTCACTCATTCACTCACTCATACACACATACATACACCCACTCATTCACTCATTCACTCACCCACTCATTCACCCACTCACTCATCCACTCACTCATTCACTCACTCATTCACCCACTCATTCACTCATTCACTCACCCACTCATTCACCCACTCACTCATTCACTCACTCATTCACTCACTCATTCACTCACTCATTCACTCATTTATTCACTCATTCACTCACTCATTCACCCACTCATTCACTCATTTATTCACTCATTCACTCACTCATTCACTCACTCATTCACTCATTCACTCACTCATTCACTCACTCATTCACCCACTCATTCACTCATTTATTCACTCATTCACTCATCCACTCACTCATTCACTCACTCAAACGCTCACTCATTTATTCACTCATTCACTCACTCATACACACATACATACACCCACTCATTCACTCACTCATTCACCCACTCATTCACCCACTCACTCATTCACTCACCCACTCATTCACTCACTCATTCACCCACTCATTCACTCATTTATTCACTCATTCACTCACTCATACACACATACATACACCCACTCATTCACTCATTCACTCACCCACTCATTCACCCACTCACTCATTCACTCACTCATTCACTCACTCATTCACTCACTCATTCACTCATTTATTCACTCATTCACTCACTCATTCACCCACTCATTCACTCATTTATTCACTCATTCACTCACTCATTCACTCACTCATTCACTCACTCATCCACTCATTCACTCACTCAAACGCTCACTCATTTATTCACTCATTCACTCACTCATACACACATACATACACCCACTCATTCACTCACTCATTCACCCACTCATTCACCCACTCACTCATTCACTCACCCACTCATTCACCCACTCACTCATTCACTCATTCACTCACTCATTCACCCACTCATTCACTCACTCATTCACCCACTCATTCACTCACTCATTCACTCACTCATTCACTCACTCATTCACTCACTCATTCACTCACTCACTCATTCACTCACTCATTCACTCACTCATTCACCCACTCATTCACTCATTTATTCACTCATTCACTCACTCATTCACCCACTCATTCACTCATTTATTCACTCATTCACTCACTCATTCACTCACTCATTCACTCACTCATCCACTCATTCACTCACTCAAACGCTCACTCATTTATTCACTCATTCACTCACTCATACACACATACATACACCCACTCATTCACTCACTCATTCACCCACTCATTCACCCACTCACTCATTCACTCACCCACTCATTCACCCACTCACTCATTCACTCACTCATTCACTCACTCATTCACCCACTCATTCACTCACTCATTCACCCACTCATTCACTCACTCATTCACTCACTCATTCACTCACTCATTCACTCACTCACTCACTCACTCATTCACTCACTCATTCACTCACTCATTCACCCACTCATTCACTCACTCATTCACCCACTCATTCACTCACTCATTCACTCACTCATTCACTCACTCATTCACTCACTCATTCACTCACTCATTCACTCACTCATTCACCCACTCATTCACTCATTTATCACTCATTCACTCACTCATTCACCCACTCATTCACTCATTTATTCACTCATTCACTCACTCATTCACTCACTCATTCACTCACTCATCCACTCATTCACTCACTCAAACTCTCACTCATTTATTCACTCATTCACTCACTCATACACACATACATACACCCACTCATTCACTCACTCATTCACCCACTCATTCACCCACTCACTCATTCACTCACCCACTCATTCACCCACTCACTCATTCACTCACTCATTCACTCACTCATTCACCCACTCATTCACTCACTCATTCACCCACTCATTCACTCACTCATTCACTCACTCATTCACTCACTCATTCACTCACTCATTCACTCACTCATTCACTCACTCATTCACTCACTCATTCACCCACTCATTCACTCACTCATTCACCCACTCATTCACTCACTCATTCACTCACTCATTCACTCACTCATTCACTCACTCACTCATTCACTCACTCATTCACTCACTCATTCACCCACTCATTCACTCATTTATTCACTCATTCACTCACTCATTCACTCACTCATTCACTCACTCATTCACCCACTCATTCACTCATTTATTCACTCATTCACTCACTCACCCACTCATTCACCCACTCACTCATTCACTCACTCATTCACTCACTCATTCACCCACTCATTCACTCATTTATTCACTCACTCATTCACTCACCCACTCATTCACCCACTCACTCATTCACTCACTCATTCACCCACTCATTCACTCACTCATTCACCCACTCATTCACCCACTCACTCATTCACTCACTCATTCACTCACTCATTCACTCACTCATTCACTCACTCATTCACTCACTCATTCACTCACTCATTCACTCACTCATTCACTCACTCACTCATTCACTCACTCATTCACTCACTCATTCACCCACTCATTCACTCACTCATTCACCCACTCATTCACTCATTTATTCACTCATTCACTCACTCATTCACCCACTCATTCACTCATTTATTCACTCATTCACTCACTCATTCACTCACTCATTCACTCACTCATCCACTCATTCACTCACTCAAACGCTCACTCATTTATTCACTCATTCACTCACTCATACACACATACATACACCCACTCATTCACTCACTCATTCACCCACTCATTCACCCACTCACTCATTCACATCACCCACTCATTCACCCACTCACTCATTCACTCACTCATTCACTCACTCATTCACCCACTCATTCACTCACTCATTCACCCACTCATTCACTCACTCATTCACTCACTCATTCACTCACTCATTCACTCACTCATTCACTCACTCATTCACTCACTCATTCACTCACTCACTCAATTCACTCACTCATTCACTCACTCATTCACCCACTCATTCACTCACTCATTCACCCACTCATTCACTCACTCATTCACTCACTCATTCACTCACTCATTCACTCACTCATTCACTTACTCACTCATTCACTTCACTCATTCACTCACTCATTCACCCACTCATTCACTCATTTATTCACTCATTCACTCACTCACTCATTCACTCACTCATTCACTCATTCACCCACTCATTCACTCATTTATTCACTCATTCACTCACTCACCCACTCATTCACCCACTCACTCATTCACTCACTCATTCACTCACTCATTCACCCACTCATTCACATCATTTATTCACTCACTCATTCACTCACCCACTCATTCACCCACTCACTCATTCACTCACTCATTCACCCACTCATTCACTCACTCATTCACCCACTCATTCACCCACTCACTCATTCACTCACCCACTCATTCACTCACTCATTCACTCACTCATTCACCCACTCATTCACCCACTCATTCACTCACTCATTCACCCACTCATTCACTCACTCATTCACTCACTCATTCACCCACTCATTCACTCATTTATTCACTCATTCACTCACTCATTCACTCATTCACTCACTCACTCACTCATTCACTCACTCATTCACTCACTCATTCACCCACTCATTCACTCATTTATTCACTCATTCACTCACTCATTCACCCACTCATTCACTCATTTATTCACTCATTCACTCACTCATTCACTCACTCATTCACTCACTCATCCACTCATTCACTCACTCAAACGCTCACTCATTTATTCACTCATTCACTCACTCATACACACATACATACACCCACTCATTCACTCACTCATTCACCCACTCATTCACCCACTCACTCATTCACTTCACCCACTCATTCACCCACTCACTCATTCACTCACTCATTCACTCACTCATTCACCCACTCATTCACTCACTCATTCACCCACTCATTCACTCACTCATTCACTCACTCATTCACTCACTCATTCACTCACTCATTCACTCACTCATTCACTCACTCATTCACTCACTCATTCACCCACTCATTCACTCACTCATTCACCCACTCATTCACTCACTCATTCACATCACTCATTCACTCACTCATTCACTCACTCATTCACTCACTCACTCATTCACTCACTCATTCACTCACTCATTCACCCACTCATTCACTCATTTATTCACTCATTCACTCACTCATTCACCCACTCATTCACTCATTTATTCACTCATTCACTCACTCATTCACTCACTCATTCACTCACTCATCCACTCATTCACTCACTCAAACGCTCACTCATTTATTCACTCATTCACTCACTCATACACACATACATACACCCACTCATTCACTCACTCATTCACCCACTCATTCACCCACTCACTCATTCACTCACCCACTCATTCACCCACTCACTCATTCACTCACTCATTCACTCACTCATTCACCCACTCATTCACTCACTCATTCACCCACTCATTCACTCACTCATTCACTCACTCATTCACTCACTCATTCACTCACTCATTCACTCACTCACTCATTCACTCACTCATTCACTCACTCATTCACCCACTCATTCACTCACTCATTCACTCATTCACTCACTCACTCATTCACTCATTCATACACTCATTCACTCATACACACACTGACTCAGTCACTCAATCATACACACACTCATTCACTCACTCATTCACTCACTCACTCATTCACTCATTCACTCACTCATTCACCCACTCATTCACTCATTTATTCACTCATTCACTCACTCACTCATTCACTCACTCATTCACTCACTCATTCACCCACTCATTCACTCATTATTCACTCACTCACTCATTCACTCACTCACCCACTCATTCACCCACTCACTCATTCACTCACTCATTCACTCACTCATTCACCCACTCATTCACTCATTATTCACTCACTCATTCACTCACCCACTCATTCACCCACTCACTCATTCACTCACTCATTCACCCACTCATTCACTCACTCATTCACCCACTCATTCACCCACTCACTCATTCACTCACCCACTCATTCACCCACTCACTCATTCACTCACTCATTCACTCACTCATTCACTCACTCATTCACTCACTCATTCACTCACTCATTCACTCACTCATTCACCCACTCATTCACTCATTATTCACTCATTCACTCACTCATTCACCCACTCATTCACTCATTTATTCACTCATTCACTCACTCATTCACTCACTCATTCACTCACTCATCCACTCATCACTCACTCAAACGCTCACTCATTTATTCACTCATTCACTCACTCATTCACTCACTCATTCACTCACTCATTCACTCACTCATTCACCCACTCATTCACCTCATTTATTCACTCATTCACTCACTCATTCACCCACTCATTCATCACTCATTTATTCACTCATTCACTCACTCATTCACTCACTCATTCACTCACTCATCCACTCATTCACTCACTCAAACGCTCACTCATTTATTCACTCATTCACTCACTCATACACACATACATACACCCACTCATTCACTCACTCATTCACCCACTCATTCACCCACTCACTCATTCACTCACCCACTCATTCACCCACTCACTCATTCACTCACTCATTCACTCACTCATTCACCCACTCATTCACTCACTCATTCACCACTCATTCACTCACTCATTCACTCACTCATTCACTCACTCATTCACTCACTCATTCACTCACTCACTCATTCACTCACTCATTCAAACACTCATTCACCCACTCATTCACTCACTCATTCACCCACTCATTCACTCACTCATTCACTCACTCATTCACTCACTCATTCACTCACTCATTCACTCACTCACTCATTCACTCACTCATTCACTCACTCATTCACCCACTCATTCACTCATTTATTCACTCATTCACTCACTCACTCATTCACTCACTCATTCACTCACTCATTCACCCACTCATTCACTCATTTATTCACTCATTCACATCACTCACCCACTCATTCACCCACTCACTCATTCACTCACTCATTCACTCACTCATTCACCCACTCATTCACTCATTTATTCACTCTCACTCATTCACTCACCCACTCATTCACCCACTCACTCATTCACTCACTCATTCACCCACTCATTCACTCACTCATTCACCCCACTCATTCACCCACTCACTCATTCACTCACCCACTCATTCACTCACTCATTCACTCACTCATTCACCCACTCATTCACCCACTCATTCACTCACTCATTCACTCACTCATTCACCCACTCATTCACTCACTCATTCACTCACTCATTCACCCACTCATTCACTCATTTATCACTCATTCACTCACTCATTCACTCATTCACTCACTCACATCATTCACTCACTCATTCACTCATCCACTCACTCATTCACTCACTCATTCATTCACTCATTCACTCACTCATTCACTCATTCACTCACTCATTCACTCCACTCATTCACTCACTCATTCACTCACTCATTCACCCACTCATTCACTCACTCATTCACTCACTCTTTATTCACTCATTCACCTCACTCATACACACATACATACACCACTCATTCACTCACTCATTCACCCACTCATTCACCCACTCACTCATTCACTCACTCATTCACCCACTCATTCACTCACTCATTCACTCACTCATTCACCCACCCACTCATTCACTCACTCATTCACCCACTTCACTCACTCATTTATTCACTCATTCACCCACTCATTCACTCATTCACTCACTCATTCACCCACTCATTCACTCACTCATTCACCCACTCATTCACCCACTCATTCACTCATTATTCACTCATTCACCCACTCATTCACTCATTCACTCACTCATTCACCCACTCATTCACTCATTACTCACTCATTCACCCACTCATTCACTCATTCACTTCACACTCATTCACCCACTCATTCACTCATTCACTCACTCATTCACCCACTCATTCACCCACTCATTCACTCATTTATTCACTCATTCACACCACTCATTCACTCACTCATTCACCCACTCATTCACTCATTTATTCACTCATTCACCCACTCATTCACTCATTTATTCACTCACTCACTCACTCATTCACCCACTCATTCACTCATTCACTCACTCATTCACCCACTCATTCACCCACTCATTCACTCATTATTCACTCATTCACCCACTCATTCACTCATTCACTCACTCATTCACCACTCATTCACTCATTTCATTCACTCATTCACCCACTCATTCACTCATTTCACTCACTCACTCATTCACCCACTCATTCACTCATTCACTCACTCATTCACTCACTCATTCACTCATTCACTTCACTCATTCACCCACTCATTCACTCATTTCACTCATTCACCCACTCATTCACTCATTTATTCACTCATTCACCCCACTCATTCACTCATTCACTCACTCATTCACCCACTCATTCACTCATTTATTCACTCATTCACCACTCATTCACTCATTTATTCACTCATCACTCACTCACTTCATCACCCACTCATTCACTCATTCACTCACTCATTCACCCACTCATTCACCCACTCATTCACTCATTTATTCACTCATTCACCCACTCATTCACTCATTCACTCACTCATTCACCCACTCATTCACTCATTTATTCACTCATTCACCCACTCATTCACTCATTTATTCACTCACTCACTCACTCATTCACCCACTCATTCACTCATTCACTCACTCATTCACCCACTCATTCACCCACTCATTCACTCATTTATTCACTCATTCACCCACTCACTTCACTCATTCACTCACTCATTCACCCACTCATTCACTCATTTATTCACTCATTCACCCACTCATCCCACATCATTCACTCACTCACTCACTCATTCACCCACTCCACTCATTCACTCACTCATTCACCCCACTCATTCACTCATTTATTCACTCATTCACCCACTCATTCACTCATTCACTCACTCATTCACCCACTCATTCACTCATTCACTCACTCATTCACCCACTCATTCACCCACTCATTCACTCATTTATTCACTCATTCACCCACTCATTCACTCATTCACTCACTCATTCACCCACTCATTCACTCATTTATTCACTCATTCACACCACTCATTCACTCATTTATTCACTCACTCACTCACTCATTCACCCACTCATTCACTCATTCACTCACTCATTCACCCACTCATTCACCCACTCATTCACTCATTTATTCACTCATTCACCCACTCATTCACTCATTCACTCACTCATTCACCCACTCATTCACTCATTTATTCACTCATTCACCCACTCATTCACTCATTTATTCACTCACTCACTCACTCATTCACCCACTCATTCACTCATTCACTCACTCATTCACCCACTCATTCACCCACTCATTCACTCATTATATTCACTCATTCACCCACTCATTCACTCATTCACTCACTCATTCACCCACTCATTCACTCATTTATTCACTCATTCACCCACTCATTCACTCATTTATTCACTCACTCACTCACTCATTCACCCACTCATTCACTCATTCACTCACTCATTCACTCCACTCATTCCACTCATTCACATTCACTCATTCACCCACTCATTCACTCATTTATTCACTCATTCACCCACTCATTCACTCATTTATTCACTCATTCACCCACTCATTCACTCATTCACTCACTCATTCACCCACTCATTCACTCATTTCATTCACTCATTCACCACTCATTCACTCATTTATTCACTCACTCACTCACTCATTCACCCACTCATTCACTCATTCACTCACTCATTCACCCACTCATTCACCCACTCATTCACTCATTTATTCACTCATTCACCCACTCATTCACTCATTCACTCACTCATTCACCCACTCATTCACTCATTTATTCACTCATTCACCCACTCATTCACTCATTTATTCACATCACTCACTCACTCATTCACCCACTCATTCACTCATTCACTCACTCATTCACCCACTCATTCACCCACTCATTCACTCATTTATTCACTCATTCACCCACTCACTCACTCATTCACTCACTCATTCACCCACTCATTCACTCATTTATTCACTCATTCACCCACTCATTCACTCATTCACTCACCTCATTCACCCACTCATTCACTCATTTATTCACTCATTCACCCACTCATTCACTCATTTATTCACTCACTCACTCACATCATTCACCCACTCATTCACTCAATCACTCACTCATTCACCCACTCATTCACCCACTCATTCACTCATTTATTCACTCATTCACCCACTCATTCACTCATTCACTCACTCATTCACCCACTCATTCACTCATTTATTCACTCATTCACCCACTCACTCCACTCATTCATCACTCATTCACTCACTCATTCACCCACCCACTCATTCACTCACTCATTCACCCACTCATTCACTCATTTATTCACTCATTCACCCACTCATTCACTCATTCACTCACTCATTCACACCCACTCATTCACTCATTCACTCACTCATTCACCCACTCATTCACCCACTCATTCACTCATTTATTCACTCATTCACCCACTCATTCACTCATTCACTCACTCATTCACCCACTCATTCACTCATTTATTCACTCATTCACCCACTCATTCACTCATTTATTCACTCACTCACTCACTCATTCACCCACTCATTCACTCATTCACTCACTCATTCACCCACTCATTCACCCACTCATTCACTCATTTATTCACTCATTCACCCACTCATTCACTCATTCACTCACTCATTCACCCACTCATTCACTCATTTATTCACTCATTCACCCACTCATTCACTCATTTATCACTCACTCACTCACTCATTCACCCACTCATTCACTCATTCACTCACTCATTCACCCACTCATTCACCACTCATCATTCATTCACTCATTATTCACTCATTCACCCACTCATTCACTCATTCACTCACTCATTCACCCACTCATTCACTCATTTATTCACTCATTCACCCACTCATTCACTCATTTATTCACTCATCACTCACTCATTCACCCACTCATTCACTCATTCACTCACTCATTCACTCACTCATTCACTCATTCACCCACTCATTCACTCATTTATTCACTCATTCACCCACTCATTCACTCATTTATTCACTCATTCACCCACTCATTCACTCATTCTCTCACATCATTCACCCACTCATTCACTCATTTATTCACTCATTCACCCACTCATTCACTCATTTATTCACTCACTCACTCACTCATTCACCCACTCATTCACTCATGTCACTCACTCATTCACCCACTCATTCACCCACTCATTCACTCATTTATTCACTCATTCACCCACTCATTCACTCATTCACTCACTCATTCACCCACTCATTCACTCATTTATTCACTCATTCACCCACTCATTCACTCATTATTCACTCACTCACTCACTCATTCACCCACTCATTCACTCATTCACTCACTCATTCACCCACTCATTCACCCACTCATTCACTCATTTATTCACTCATTCACCCACTCACTCATTCACTCACTCATTCACTCATTTATTCACTCATTCACCCACTCATTCACTCATTCACTCACTCATTCACCCACTCATTCACTCATTTATTCACTCATTCACCCACTCATTCACTCATTTATTCACTCACTCACTCACTCATTCACCCACTCATTCACTCATTCACTCACTCATTCACCCACTCATTCACCCACTCATTCACTCATTTATTCACTCATTCACCCACTCATTCACTCATTCACTCACTCATTCACCCACTCATTCACTCATTTATTCACTCATTCACCCACTCATTCACTCATTTATTCACTCACTCACTCACTCATTCACCCACTCATTCACTCATTCACTCACTCATTCACCCACTCATTCACCCACTCATTCACTCATTTATTCACTCATTCACCCACTCACTCACTCATTCACTCACTCATTCACCCACTCATTCACTCATTTATTCACTCATTCACCCACTCATTCACTCATTCACTCACTCATTCACCCACTCATTCACTCATTTATTCACTCATTCACCCACTCATTCACTCATTTATTCACTCACTCACTCATTCACCCACTCATTCACTCATTCACTCACTCATTCACCCACTCATTCACCCACTCATTCACCCACTCATTCACTCATTTATTCACTCATTCACCCACTCACTCACTCATTCACTCACTCATTCACCCACTCATTCACTCATTTATTCACTCATTCACCCACTCCCCACTCATTCACTCACTCATTCACTCACTCATTCACCCACCCACTCATTCACTCACTCATTCACCCACTCATTCACTCATTTATTCACTCATTCACCCACTCATTCACCCACTCATTCACTCATTTATTCACTCATTCACCCACTCATTCACTCATTCACTCACTCATTCACCCACTCATTCACTCATTTATTCACTCATTCACCCACTCATTCACTCATTTATTCACTCACTCACTCACTCATTCACCCACTCATTCACTCATTCACTCACTCATTCACCCACTCATTCACCCACTCATTCACTCATTTATTCACTCATTCACCCACTCATTCACTCATTCACTCACTCATTCACCCACTCATTCACTCATTTATTCACTCATTCACTCATTTATTCACTCACGCACTCATTCACCCACTCATTCACTCATTCACTCACTCATTCACTCACTCATTCACTCATTCACTCACTCATTCACCCACTCATTCACTCATTTATTCACTCATTCACCCACTCATTCACTCATTTATTCACTCATTCACCCACTCATTCACTTCATTCACTCACTCATTCACCCACTCATTCACTCATTTATTCACTCATTCACCCACTCATTCACTCATTTATTCACTCACTCACTCATTCACCCACTCATTCACTCATTCACTCACTCATTCACCCACTCATTCACCCACTCATTCACTCATTTATTCACTCATTCACCCACTCATTCACTCATTCACTCACTCATTCACCCACTCATTCACTCATTTATTCACTCATTCACCCACTCATTCACTCATTTATTCACTCACTCACTCACTCATTCACCCACTCATTCACTCATTCACATCACTCATTCACCCACTCATTCACCCACTCATTCACTCATTTATTCACATCATTCACCCACTCATTCACTCATTCACTCACTCATTCACCCACTCATTCACTCATTTATTCACTCATTCACCCACTCATTCACTCATTTATTCACTCACTCACTCACTCATTCACCCACTCATTCACTCATTCACTCACTCATTCACCCACTCATTCACCCACTCATTCACTCATTTATTCACTCATTCACCCACTCATTCACTCATTCACTCACTCATTCACCCACTCATTCACTCATTTATTCACTCATTCACCCACTCATTCACTCATTTATTCACTCACTCACTCACTCATTCACCCACTCATTCACTCATTCACTCACTCATTCACTCACTCAATTCACTTCATTCACTCACTCATTCACCCACTCATTCACTCATTTATTCACTCATTCACCCACTCATTCACTCATTTATTCACTCATTCACCCACTCATTCACTCATTCACTCACTCATTCACCCACTCATTCACTCATTTATTCACTCATTCACCCACTCATTCACTCATTTATTCACTCACTCACTCATTCACCCACTCATTCACTCATTCACTCACTCATTCACTCACTCACTCATTCACCCCACTCATTCACTCATTTATTCACTCATTCACCCACTCATTCACTCATTCACTCACTCATTCACCCACTCATTCACTCATTTATTCACTTCATTCACCACTCATTCACTCATTTATTCACTCACTCATTCACCCACTCATTCACTCATTCACTCACTCATTCACCCACTCATTCACTCCACTCATTCACTCATTTATTCACTCATTCACCCACTTCACTTCACTCATTCACTCATTCACTCATTCACCCACTCATTCACTTCATTTATTCACTCATTCACTCACTCATTCACTCACTTCATTCACTCCACTCATTCACTCATTTATTCACTCATTCACTCACTCAT